>NC_089580.1:65125643-65367625 GCF_019320115.1 Miscanthus floridulus | reverse complement strand
TTCACAAACATTTTCAAGGGTGTTAGCACTCCACTAGATCCTAAATGCATATGCAATGAGTTAGAGCATCTAGTGACACTTTGATAATCGCATTCCGATACGAGTTTCACCCCTCTTAATAGTATGGCTATCGATCCTAAATGTGATCACACTCACTAAGTGTCTTGATCACCAAAACAAAATGACTCCTACAATTTATACCTTTGCCTTGAGCCTTTTGTTTTTCTCTTTCTTCTTTCTAAGTCCGAGCACTTGATCATCACCATGGCATCACCATCATCATGTTATGATCTTCATTTGCTTGACCACTTGGAGTGTGCTACCTATATCATGATCACTTGATAAACTAGGTTAGCACTTAGGATTTCATCAATTCACCAAAACCAAACTAGAGCTTTCAATCTCCCCCTTTTTGGTAATTGATGACAACCCTTATACAAAGATATGAATTAAAATTGAATTGAATCCATGTTGCTTGCCCAAGCATATTTACCATGTGTAAAAGGATATGGACAAGTTTCATGAACTCCAAATGGTAGCAATTGCTCCCCCTACATATGTGCTAAGAGTTTAGATTGTAGTTTGCACATATGCTTAGATAGGAAATATAGAAGACAATATCTACCAAATGATGCTAAGGTATAAAAGATAGACCTTTGAAGTGTGATACCAATCAGAGTGCACCAATATACCATCCTTAGCACCATGGTTAGCTCAATACCACTTGGAAATATTTGGAAATAAAAGTTATCTAGTGATTTCATTTCATCATTTAATCTAACAACTAGCATACATCACATAAGCATAGATATTTTAAATTTAGAACGTATGCCATGCAAGCAAACATATGAAATGCACATTCAAATACACCATACAAGTTCATGAGCTTGCTCCCCCTACTTGTGTGCTCAAAATTTTAGTATTTTAGTTGATCCCTTTCCTTTGTCATATCTCTCCCCCTATGTCATATATCAAGATATCTTTATGTTTTCTCTCCCTTTATGATATTTCTCGCCCTTTTTCACTATTTTTACTACTATCTTTGTTTCTCTCCCCCTTTGTCATCAATGACCACAAAGGTTCTAAATATAGATAGTATTACTTGTAGGGTCGAGATTATCAATGTCAATCAATGGGGTGAGGATAATTTTCCCAAATTTGGTCCAATCTAGATCATTTGCCAAAGATATCTAACTCGGTTTGATCCAAGGACAAGCTTCTCCACACCTCCAAATAAGGGTTATCTTGTACCATGTTGAGTTAAACACTTATAGCTCATTTTCTAGATTAAATATTAGGTTTATAAGCCCATAAACATGTCATATGCTATCACTAGATCAAATCAAGCATAGAAGCAATAGTGATACCATATAAACATCAAAATCATTTGATTTTCATGAATGAGCCTAATAAAATAGAACCACTTGAAAGGTCCTAATAAAATTGAAAATGTGACTAGATGCACTAATCATGTTCTTAGCAAAGATGTATGTCATGCCAATCAACTTTTACCTTGGATTGCTCGAAGGAGAGGCATGTCATATGAGTGGGGGGTGCATCAACACATATTTGAGAAATCTAATATGTTCAACTCATTCCTTAGCTTGCAAAACCTTTTCTCATCTAATGGCTTGGTGAATGTATCGGCAAGTTGATCTTCGGTGCCTACACTCTCAATGCAAATGTCCCCTTTTTGTTGGTGATCTCTTATAAAATGGTGGCGGACATCAATGTGCTTTGTTCTTGCATGTTGAACCGGATTGTTGGTTAACTTGATTGCACTCTCATTGTCACATAGCAATGGCACTTTCTTGAACTTAATTCCAAAGTCACTCAAAGTGGCCTTCATCCAAAGTATTTGTGCACAACAACTACCGGCGGATATGTATTCGGCTTTGGCGGTTGATAATGCAACACTATTTTGCTTCTTTGATGACCATGAAACAAGTGATCTTCCCAACAATTGACATGTGCCCGAGGTACTCTTCCTTTCAACCTTGGATCCCACATAATCTAAGTCAGAGTAACCAACTAGCTCAAACTTTGTTCCTTTGGGATACCACAAACCAACATTTGGTGTATGCTTCAAGTACCTCAATATTCTCTTTATAGCTTTCAAATGACTTTCTCTTGGTGAGGCTTGAAATCTTGCACACATGCATACACTAAACACGACATCCGGCCTTGATGCGGTCACATAGAGTAGGCTTCCAATCATAGACCGATACAATTTTTGATCCACCATATTTCCACTTGCATCACTATCCAAGTTGCCATTTGTTCCCATTAGTGTGCTAATGACTTTGCTATCAATCATTCCAAACTTCTTGATCATGTCCTTGATGTACTTGCCTTGACTCACAAATGTACCATTCTTCAATTGCTTGATTTGAAGACCAAGGAAGTAACTCAATTCTCCAATCATGGACATCTCAAACTCTTTAGCCATCATCTTTCCAAACTCATCACAAAAATCTTGATTGGTCGATTAAAATATGATGTCATCAACATAGATTTGCAATACAAATAGATCTTTTCCAATCTTCTTGATGAAAAGAGTGGTGTCAACCTTGCCCATTGTGAACCCTTTAGAGAGTAAGAAATCCCTCAATCTCTCATACCATGCTCTAGGTGCTTGCTTCAAGCCATACAATGCTTTCTTCAACTTGTATACATGGTTGGACTTCTTGTCATCTTCAAAACTGAGAGGTTGTTCAACATATACTTCTTCATTGATGTAACCATTGAGAAATGCACTCTTAACATCCATTTGATAGAGCTTGATGTTGTGGGCACAAGCATAGGCTAGCAAGATTCTAATTGCTTCCAATCTAGCAACCGGGGCATATGTTTCTCCAAAGTCAAGACCTTCAACTTGTGTATAGCCTTGTGCTACTAATCTTGCTTTGTTCCTTACTACTATCCCATCTTGATCTTGCTTGTTTCTAAAGACCCATTTGGTTCCAATCACATTGTATCCCTTTGGTCTCTCTACTAATTCTCATACTTGATTTCTTGTGAAGTTATTCAATTCTTCATGCATAGCATTCACCCAATCAACATCCTTCAATGCTTCATCTATCTTCTTTGGTTCAATAGATGATACAAATGAGAAATGCTCACAAAATGATGCCAATCTTGATCTTGTTTGTACACCTCTAGAAATATCACCAATGATAGTGTCCAATGGATGATCTCTTGCAACATTGGTTGGTTGGAGGATTGGAACTTGATTTCTTGCACTTGCTTGATCATTGGGTTGAGATGATGTACTAGCCACTTGATCTTATTCATTGTCATGAGAGCCACTTGTACTAACTTGATTTGTATCATCTTGCACATTTAAGTTAGAGAGCACTTGCACTTGATCATCTTCATCATCATTCACTTGCCTAGGCCTCAATTCACCAATATCCATGTTCTTCATGGCATTTGAAAGTTGAATGCCTCTAACATCTTTCAAGTTCTCATTCTCTACTTGTGAACCCTTGGTTTCATCAAATTCAACATCATGAACTTCCTCAAGAGTACCACTATCCAAATTCCAAACTCTATATGCTTTGCTTGTAGTGGAATAGCCAAGTAGGAATCCTTCATTACATTTCTTGTCAAACTTGCCCAATCTTGTGCCTTTCTTCAGGATATAGCATTTGCAACCAAAGACCCAAAAATATGCAATGTTGGGCTTTCTACCATTCAAGAGCTCATATGGTGTCTTCTCTTTCAATCGGTGACAATAGAGGTGGTTGCTACAATAGCAAGCCATGTTGATAGCTTTGGCCCAAAAAGATTGACTCACATTGTACTCACTAAGCATAGACCTTGCCATATCAATAAATGTTCTATTCTTTCTCTCAATAAGGCCATTTGATTGATTGAGGTGTGTACTTGGCCAAGAATTGATGTCTAATTCTAAATTCATTACACAACTTATCAATTCTAGTGTTCTTGAACTCACTACCATTGTCACTTCTAACTCTCTTGATGGTTGTTTCAAACTTATTGTGAATGCCTTTGACAACTGATTTGAATGTTGCAAACATATCACTTTTGTCCACTAGAAAGAATACACATGTGTATCTAGTGTAGTCATCCACTATCACAAAGCCATATTTGTTACCACCGATACTAGTGTATTGTGTTGGCCCAAACAAGTCCTTGTGCAATAACTCAAATGCTTTACTAGTGCTCATCATGCTTTTCTTAGGATGGGTGTTTCCAACTTGTTTGCCAGCTTGACAAGAGCTACAAAGCTTATCCTTTTCAAACACAACATCTTTCAAGCCTCTAACCAAGTCATGCTTAACCAATCTATTCAATTGTTTCATTCCAACATGACCAAGCCTTCTATGCCATAACCAACCCATGCTAGACTTAGTGAACAAGCATGTAGATAATTTAGCTTCACTAACATTGAAATCAACCAAGTATAGATTCTCATATCTAAAACCTTTGAAGATCAAGTTAGAGCCATCTACACTTATGATCTCTACATCATCTACCCCAAATATGCATTTGAATCTAAGATCACACAATTGTGCCACGGATAGCAAATTGAAATTCAAGCTCTCTACTAGCAACACATTGGATATACTCATGTCATTGGATATTGCAATCTTACCAAGTCCTTTGACCTTGCCTTTGCCATTGTCACCAAATGTGATACTATCATAACCATCATTGCCATTGGTGTTGATTGAGTTGAACATTCTTGCATCACCGGTCATGTGTTAAGTGCACCCACTATCAAGAACCCAATGCCTTCCTCCGGCTTTATAATTGACCTACAAAAAGAAGATCAATTCCTTTTAGGTACCCAAACTTGCTTGGGTCCTTGAAGGTTAGTCACTAGGCTCTTTGATACCCAAATGGCTTTCTTCTTTGATCCCATCCATGGTTTACCAATGAACTTAGCCTTCACACCATTTGTACCCTTAGTAAGCATATAGCATGAATCAAGCTTAATGGAGGATACATTAGCATTTTTGCTCTTGTTTTTGCATTCATACTCTTTGTGACCAACTTGCTTGCAACTAGTGCAAAACTAACCATTGTTCTTCACAAAACTAGTCTTGTGAGGAGCAAAGGCTGCCTTGCCTTTCTTGGGGGTATAGCCCAATCCCTCTTTGTAGAGAGAAGCTCTTTGGCTACCCAAGCACATAAGCAAGCGGTCCTCACCACCATAAGCCTTAGCTAAGGTGTTGAGTGAGCTTAGTGACCTCCTTCTTAAGGTTCTCATTCTCAACCACTAGTGAGGCATCACAAGTGAGACCATCACTACTAGATGAGGTAGAAGTGGAAGTGCTACAAGAGGGGTTAGTAGGAGAAACAATGATAGGCTTAGATAGTGATTCATCAATTATATCACAAGTTAAACCTACATTGCAAGTCTCAACATGCTTCTTTTTCTTTTGCTCTTTAAGCAAGGAAGAATGAGCTTTTTCAAGCTTTTTGTGAGCTTTGCCAAGCTTCTCATGGGCTTCATCTAGATTCTCATGAGTTGCTTTGAGCTCATCAAGGGCTTGCTTAAGGGCTTTTACCTCCTTATTCAAGCTCTTGCATTCCCTTCTCTTAATGTCAAAGTGTTCTTTAGCATCTTCTAGCATGTCAAATAATTCATCCTTAGTAGGTTCATCATCATCACTATCACTATCATTTTCATTTTTATGTTCATTATCATCAACATGTTCTTCATCACTTTCATCATCACAAGATTGTACCTTAGTGGCCTTAGCCATGAAGCATGATGAAGATTCGAAGAGAGAAGGCTTCTCATTGATAGCAATGCTTGCAAGAACCTTCTTCTTGGTGGTCTTGTTATCATCACTATCATCATCATCATCATCACTTGAGGAAGCATCACTATCCCAAGTGACTACATATGAACCACCCTTCTTCTTCTTGAAGGCCATCTTGTCCTTCTTCTCTTTCTTTTCCTTCTTGTCCTTCTTGTTCTTCTTGTTGTCATCATCATTGTCGCTATTATATGGGCATTGAGCAACAAGATGATCTTTGCTTCCACACTTGAAGCACCTTCTTGACTCTTCTTTGTTCTTGGATGAAGACTTCTTTCTTCTAGCACGGTAGCCCTTCTTCACCATGAACTTGCCAAATCTCTTGACAAAGAGAGCCATCTTCTCATTATCATCATCATCCCAAGATTCATCTTCTTCACTTGATGTCTCTTGCTTAGCTTTGCCCTTTGATGATGTGGCTTTGAATGCCACGCTCTTCTTCTTGTCATCCTTCTTCTCATCTTTCTTCTCCTTTTCTTCCTTCTCATTATCATCTCTATAAGTATCATCGATTATTATATCTCCCAATACTTGGTTTGGTGTCATGGTGTCCAAACCGCTTCTTACTAGAATGGTGACCAATGTACCAAATCTTGAAGGTAAGCATCTCAAGAACTTGTGGGAGAAGTCCTTATCCTTCACTTCTTCTCTAAGTGCTTTGAGATCATTGATAAGCACTTGAAGCCTATGAAACATCTCCGGCACACTCTCATCATCCTTCATCTTGAAGCTTGCAAACTTTTCTTTGAGAATGTAAGCCTTTGCACCCTTCACGGCTTGAGTGCCCTCAAATGACTCTTCCAACTTCTTCCATGCCTCATGAGCCATCTCAATATTTTTGACTTGCTCAAATGTTCTTTCATCAATTGCATCATGAATAGCACTTAGAGCAATGTCATTGTTTTGGAGAAGTACTTCTTCGGCCACGGTGGGATTCTCTGGATCTTCAATCTCAATTTTTGTTTCTACCACTTTCCAAACCTTCCTATTGATTGACTCGATATAAGTTGTCATCTTGGCCTTCCAATAGGAATAGTTGGAGCCATCAAATTGGGGTGGCTTCTTGGTGTTATTGATTTAAGCCATTTTAACACCGAAGGTTGTTAAGCCTCAAATAACGGTGACCTCGGCTCTGATACCACTTGAAAGGTCCTAATGGCTAGAGGGGGTGAATAGCCTAATAAAAATTTCTACAACAACACTTAACAAAATGGTTAGACAATTATGAGGCGAAGCAAGGGTTGCGCTAGCCTACTCAAAATGCAAGCCACCTACCACAATTCTAGTTTAGATAGTGTCAATTCACACAAGAGCTATGACACTACCCTAAGTTAGTGTGCTCTCAAAGGCTAACTAAAGAGCCACACCAACCAAGCAAGCAAGCTCTCACAACTAGCTACACTAAAGAGCTTGTCAACTAGTTTGCGGTAAAGTAAAGAGAGTGATCAAGAAGGTTATACCGTTGTGTAGATGAAAGAACCAATCAATCACAAGGATGAATAACAATGAAGACCAATCACCTCGGAATCAATGATGAACACAATGATTTTTACCGAGGTTCATTTGCTTGCCGGCAAGCTAGTCCTCGTTGTGGCGATTCACTCACTTGGAGGTTCACACGCTAATTGGCTTCACACGCCAAACCCTCAATAGGGTGTCACACAACCAACACAAGATGAGGATCACACAAGCCACGAGCAATCCACTAGAGTACCTTTTGGCTCTCCGCCGGGGAAATGTCAAGAACCCCTCACAATCACCACGATCGGAGCCGGAGACAATCACCACCCTCCGCTCAATGATCCTCGCTGCTCCAAGCCGTCTAGGTGGTGGTAACCACCAAGAGTAACAAGCGAAACCTGCAGCGAAACACGAACACCAAGTGCCTCTAGATGCAAACACTCAAGCAATGCATTTGGATTCACTCCCAATCTCACTATGATGATGAATCAATGATGGAGATGAGTGGGAGGGCTTTGGCTAAGCTTACAAGGTTGCTATGTCAATGAAAAATGGCCAAAGGTGTGAGCTTCAACTGGCCATGGGGCTTAAATAGAAGCCCCCATGAAATAGAGCCGTTGTACCCCTTCACTGGGTACTGATCAGGGTGACTGGACGCTTCAGTCCTACTGACCGGATGCTGCTCCTCAGCGTCTGGTCGCCCGATGGCGGCCACGTGCCTCCTGCGTTCAATGGTGATCGTTTGATCTCAATGGTCGAAATGTTGACCGGACGCTCCGACAGAGCTGACCGGACGCTGGACCCTCAGCATCTGGTTGTTTATAGTAAGGGTCCAAACCATGTTTTTGCCGACCAGACGTGTCCGGCCATGCTTAACCGGACCCTGCCAGCGTCCGATCACACTGTGACTTCTTAATGTGCTGACCGACAACACGACCGGACGCAGCCCTTCAGCGTCTGGTTGCAGAGCGACCCAACGTCCGATCGTTTGATCGACGCCAGCGTCTTCGCTGCTACACCTGACCGGACGCACCGGCCCAACCGAGGCCAGTGTCTGGCCACTTCTAGTGACCTCCGTCTTTTCTGTCTAGGGCACCGGTGGCACCGTCGGACTGTCCGCACTCTACGGGCGGACACTCCGCCGGTGGAGTTTCTTACCCTTGCTCCCAAACTTCACCACCCTTGATGAAATTTGCCAACCACCAAGTGTATCACCTTGTGCACATGTGTTAGCATATTTTCACAAATATTTTCAAGGGTGTTAGCACTCCACTAGATCCTAAATGCATATGCAATGAGTTAGAGTATCTAGTGGCACTTTGATAACCGTATTCCGATACGAGTTTCACCCCTCTTAATAGTATGGCTATCAATCCTAAATGTGATCACACTCTCTAAGTGTCTTGATCACCAAAACAAAATAGCTCCTATGATTTATATCTTTGCCTTGAGCTTTTTTGTTTTTCTCTTTCTTCTTTCCAAGTCCAAGCACTTGATCATCACCATGGCATCATCTTCATCATGCTATGATCTTTGTTTGCTTTGCAACTTGGAGTGTGCTACCTATATCATGATCACTTGATAAACTAGGTTAGCACTTAGGGTTTCATCAATACACCAAAACCAAACTAGAGCTTTTACACTTGAGAGCAAGGGTTCAAAACTTCACCGGTGGAGTGTCCGCCCGTAGATTGCGTATAGTCCGACGGTGCCACTAGCGCCCTATATATAAAAGATAGGGTTTCACAGGGTGCATCGGACACTGGTCACGCAGTGACCGGACGTTGGGTCTTGCATCCGATCAGTGGCACGCAGTGAAGGCCACCATCGGTCTCTTGACCAGACACAGGCGACCGAACTCTGGCTGAACACTGTTCAGCGTCCGGTCCTGCTGATGTGGCAGTGCACAGAGAAGACCGTGAGAGACTGGATGCGTCTGGTCGCAAATTTCTACCTCTAGAACCTTACTAGAAGTGACTGGACGCTAGGGTCCTATGTTCGGTCGTGATCAAACTAATGAGTCCGGTCACGACTGGAACCTTGCTGGAAGTGACCGGATGCTGGGGTCTTGTGTTCGATCCTAACTATAGAGCATCCGGTCACAACTTAAGTGCACTGATGACCATTGAGATCAGACAATCAGCATTTAAAGTAGGGGCCACATGGCGTGCATCGCGTGATCGGACGCTGGGGTCCTACATCCGGTTGATCTAACTAGCGTGTTCGGTCACCCCGAGTGCCTAGTGAAGGGGTACAATGGCTCTATTTCATGGGGCTTCTATTTAAGCCCCATTGCCGGCTCTAGCTCACTCTCTTGGCCATTTGCATTTACATAGCAACCTTGTAAGCTTAGTCAAAGCCATCCCACTCTTCTCCATCATTGATTCATCATCTTTGTGAGATTGGGAGTAAATACAAGCGCATTGCTTGAGTGTTTACATCTAGAGGCACTTGGTGTTCGTGTTTCGCTACGGGATTCGCTTGTTACTCTTGGTGGTTGCCGCCATCTAGATGGCTTGGAGCAGCAAGGATCATCGAGCAGAGGTTAGTGATTGTCTCCGGCTCTGATCATGGTGCTTGTGAGGGGTTCTTGATCTTTCCCCGGCGGAGAGCCAAAAGGTACACTAGTAAATTGCTCGTGGCTTGTGTGATCTTCATCTTGTGTTGGTTGTGCGGCACCCTATTGAGAGTTTGGCGGGTGATGCCAATCAGCTCATGAACCTCCAAGTGAGTGAATCGCCACAACGAGGACTAGCTTGTCGGCAAGCAAGTGAACCTCGGTAAAAAATCATTGTGTCATCATTTGATTCCGAGGTGATTAGTCTTCATTGATATTGATCCTTGTGATTGATTGGTTCATTCCTCGACTCGGCGGTATAACCATCTTGCTCTCTGTCTTTACATTACCACAAACTAGTTGTCAAGCTCTTTAGTGTAGCTAGTTGTGAGAGCTTGTTAGTTTGGTTAGTGTGGCTCTTTAGTTAGTCTTTGAGAGCACACTAACTTAGTGTAGTGATATAGCCATTGTGTGAATTGTGACTATAGAAACTAGAATTATGGTAGGTGGCTTGTATTTTTAATAGGCTAGTGCAACACTCGCTTCGTCTCATATTTATCTAATCGGTTTGCTAAGTGTTGTTGTAGAAATTTTAATAGGCTATTCACCACTCTCTAGTCATTAGGTCCTTTCATGGTGGCCTAGCCGGAGACGCCCCGAGCAAGTCTGGCCGCGTGTGCGCGATGAGCTCAACGGTGAACCGCAGTGACATGGCCGTGTCAGCGGCGTGGAGGCGGCTATAGGGCTATGACTTGGGTGCGCACGACGAAGAGGGATTCTAGTCAGGGCTAGTGGTGTAGTCAATTCGACGCGAGATGGGGAGGTTGGAGCTGGCCACAGTGAGGCGGGTGTTGACACCAAAATTTGGTAACCTTACTTTGAGAAGGAAGAGATCGGCCGATGATGTCAAAAATAAGAAAGTTTTCTAATTAAGGGATATTTAAGAGTCGGCCAAGAAATATTATTTAATATATTTTAGGAGAAGCATAACCTTGTACTCAGCTTTGATCATGGTAACTAGCCAGGCCGGAGTCCAGAATATAATATCGGGCTAAGCAAAGGAGATAAATTAAAAGAGGTCATCTAGTCCGGTGAGCTAAATGAGAAGACAAGATCACGGAAGGGATGATTACCATGATTATTTTAATAACTTAGTCGATCAATATTTGGTTTGGCCGACAATTACACTTGGGGTGCACATCTATATACATGATACATGGCATCGTGTACGTGGATTCTCAGCGTGATTTATGGAATATATATGGACTCGGACGGAACGAAAGGAAGAGCGCTTGAGAAGGAAAATATTTTATGTTACCTGGCCGGCCAAGCTACACAAGGAATTAAGCTGACATGTTTTTGTACGTATACACGTGGTGAAGATATGTGCAGGAATTTCTATCGACTACGTATACACGTGGTGAAGATATGTGCAGGAATTTCTATCGACCAAGACATGCATGAGGCCACAGGCGTGTCCGCTTGAAAGTTTGGGTGCAGCACGATAAAACTGAAGAGGGCATGTTTGACGGCTTCCAACCAGCTTGAATCCGAGACGAATACATTATCAGGAATATACGTTGGCCAGTACATGTGTACTTTACACGCATGCGGAGATTAAGGAAATAAAGAGACCGGCTGCAACGGAAGTCATTTATTTGGTATGTAGTACGGCTTCAGGACTCGTGCATGTTAGATTTTGCCGAGATAGATTGGATGCTTTCGGCAATCCTATACCTTGTACTTGAAAGACTAGCCACCCTATAAATATAAAGGGTTATGGCCTATTGTAACAACAATCAATCAAATATAAATCAATTATTTTTTTTAGCTCCGGCCACTCCTTAGGAGTAGGAGTAGAGTAGATCTCAGCGAGTTCTTCAGCGAGTATGGCTGCATCGATCCGATCGACCTCTACTGCTTGTCTGTAAGTACCATCATAGTTTATACCTCTGTTCGTATGGCTGCATCGATCCGGTCGACCCCTACTGCGACTCTGGTATAGGCTAGTTATCGACTCTTGTCTAATTCAAGTATGGCCTGTGTGATTCTGCCTCACACCCTACTGCTTGAATTATATCAAGGTCAAGTTATCAGCTCTACCTTAGTATGGCAATCTTTGGTAGATTCATTAAGTTACCGATATTGCTTATTGCTTTCATCGTTTATCTAATTACAGCAATATCACTCTGCCCGATTGAGATTGATCTAGATCGGCCTTATATCTTGTTTAACTCATCGTTTGCTAATTTAAAGTTGATCTAATCTATACCTTAAATGATGAATTATGTTTTTATCGGCTGTTTTACATCAATCTTAATCGTGCATAGCGTGCGGTTAAGGCATGTCCGATCTCGAGTAGATCTGTTGGTTAATGAAAACCGTTCCATGGCCCGTCATCATGGCCTTGGGATTCTGCCTCTCACCCCACTGTTGGCACCATGGAGTGGGGATCGTTAGTTGGTAGATCTGTTCCTAAGGAGGCATGACCTTAACTGTGCACTATGCCTAAATCGGCTGTTTAGCCGATATCGAGTGCTTTCACGAACAGTTCACATTACGAGATCATTGAAGTAGAGATAAGTTGAAAGATATGTTAGCCCCATGATCTTATTATTGTATTACAACCTGCATGATTCTACCTCATGCCCCACTGATATTAGTAATGAGTTAGGGTCGTTGAGTCTATTGTTGTTACTACGGCCTGCATGATTCTGCCTCATGCCCCACTTGTCATGGTGATGGATGAGATCTAACATGTTTATTAGATTTATCTTTATTAAATGGTTAAGTGGTGTTGAATTGTCTCTTTATATAAAAAGGAGTTCGGTTACTTGTAATCATTGGCTCAGTATAAACCGATTATTATTGATATCTTATTGCCATTGATTAATATTTGCTTAAATAATATTTATCCTGAATGATAACCGATTCTTCTTATACGATCCCATGAGCTTTAATCGATGTATTCTTATGAATATGCTGGAATCGACTATTTAGTCGATCTCCTCTCATATCGGCTCTCAGAGCCACACATTCGGAACTGTCTGGCAAAACCGGCATGTTCCGCCCTTAATTACTGATGAGCTTTCTCTCCTTGTCAATTGCAGGGTCAAATTGACTGGCATGCCTCGGGAGGATTGCACAGGATCAACCACCCTTGCGCTGAAGCTAGGCGGATCTGCTCCATCAAGCGGACCCTTTCGGCTTGCTGCGTGTGTCCTCGACACGGAGACGAAAATTCTATGTCGACACACGTTTCTAGCACGCCTGGTAAGACCACACTCGCCTGATTAGAAGTCAGACAAATCAATCAGTATCTACGGGATCGGAATTCAATTGATCAGCAGTTAATTCACATGCAACTTTTTATCACTGACAAGATTTTGCTACCGCATCTCGGACTTGCAAGCCGATCCTGTACAAATACGTGCCATCTACATGGCACTCGTCGTGGCGCGTGGCAACAGGCTGACATGCCAAGTGACAAAGTCAAGAAGATCAAAAGCTGATGCCGTTGCACTCCACCGTTCAAAGAATATTGCATCGGCTAAACAAAGATATGCTGCTGGGGCAACATGCATGCCATATTGATTGGGAAATTAAGAAAATACTACACATGCATGGAAACCGATGAGATTCGGGAAGAGCTTGGATGCCTCAGATAGCTACTGCGTGTGTGAACAAGGTGAAGCCCACGGTTGATATGCACGGTGTCAGAGAAACTTCGATCGGCCTCAGATCCCTGAGCAGTGAATAATCCTAATTCCTAGGCCTGGGTCATTTCACGGCGAGAACAGAGACCGCCAGACAGAGCTGATGACTATTGCTGGAACAGTGGAGCATTAAAAATTTGATAAAGTTGAAACCATTGAGATCGGCTCTTGTTGAGGATATCATCAGAAACAGCCGATCGGCTTATACTTCATTAAGACCCTGAAGAATTCTGCACGCCATCACTAAAGGCCTTGGAATCGTGTCACAAGTGTTCATTATGAAGTTCGAGCTAGTTACTACATGCTAGAGTTCGCGACAAAAGAAAGTTTGGTTGGTGGGCCAATTATATACCCACGCATGCATGATTGAGAAGACTCCAAAAAAGGATATGATCACGTTGGTTTGCCTGGTTTCGTGACTAGTTGGCCGAAATAGAAAAAGGAAGCAAAAGCAGATAAGCAGTCTGGAATTCAGGAATACTGAATCCAAGCAAGTCATCAAAGATATCGGCTCCGAGCATTGAAATGTATTAAAGCTTTTGGGACATCGGCTTTGGATGCAAAAATGGCCGATGGTGAACCGTGTGTACAACGCCATTTAGGCCACGTGTTGCTATTGTGGAAGATAAATTCAAGATGTGCTGCTAGAGATAAGCTACATGTTTATATTATGTATTACATGGCCATCTAGTCTGCGTCGAGCACAAGGGTTGAAAAGATAGCAGCATCAACAGATATACTTGCAGACAACATGCAAGCAAGCATCAGGGAGTAGGTTTTCTACAACAAGGACGTACGTGCCTGATAGTTGAAGTATCTTGGACGCAACAACCTGGACTCAATTCATGACACCACTACTGAGGGATGAGTAGCCAATCGGCTGAAAGCCATGAAGAAGCCAAAGATGAGAAGATCGTCAGATTGGAAATTACTATTGGCGCGTAGGAGACCAATCGGCTAAAAATAGTCGATGAACTTCTCCTAAAAATGGAATTGGCTCATGGATTCTTTTAAAAATAGAATCTGCATCTGGAGGGTTTCCATAGATCCATGCCATCTCAACATGGGCCATTGATACATATGTCGTTTCAGCCCGGGATGTCCTCCTGGGAGCATAAAGAAGTCAAACAAATTTATCAGGACGACAGAGAAGATAGAAGGATGGCTAATATCAGAAATATACAAAACAGAGCATCCTTATTGACTAGACATAGTGCAATCAGGCCAAGCAGTAGAAAGAAAAATTCTTGACTAGTAGGAGGTCCACTTCAACGCCATTGGTAATCGTCTCATCAGACTTCATCATCTGCGCTGCCAAAGTGTGTGTCATGAAGGTGCATCATGTTGAATTAAACTCCATCTGTTGCTCACCTCTATCGACTCCAAGAACGGATATACAAAGATCGGCTAAGGGGCCGGTATTAGCTCAATTTTCACTTCAGCTAATGCGTCGGGTGATGGAACCATCTGGCAACTTTAACCAAGTTTATAGTAAATAGTATTAATATTTATATCTCCAACTAAATTTATTGTGAAAATATATTCTATAACTAATTTATTTTGTTTTATGAGTATTAGTATATTTTTTACATAATTTTAGTCAAAGTTTAAACTATTTGATTCATCGAAATGCGAGAATTGCATTCTTTCTTGGACGGAGGTAATACTAACATTGAGTTTTGGTATTTCAAGTGAACATTTGGAAAATAGATATGAGTTAATGTAGCCTTTGCTGCTCTCTGAATTCCTCTGGGAAGTAGATTTGTTAGTGGTTGAAAAGTTCCGTCGGTACTTCTGAGAGTTGAGAGAGATAATTAAGAAAAATAGATTTGTGGGTATGAGCCTATGAAGGTGTAATGGTAATTGTGCCTATCCTAACTCATCGGCGGTGCGACGGGAATCTGAGAATCAAGCTCCCATCAGGATTTCAGGTAATTGTTCATCTGCCGTGGCGCCGTGAACCCTGGCCGGCGGACCGACGACGATGGACTCATGACTGATCGCACCCGTTGTGCCCCACTAGGTGAGCTCATAACAAGCCACACTGACGGGGAGGAACAGGAATCCGACAAGGACCAGCAAAGATTGGCTATCCCTTTTGAATATCCTGAATAACTTTAACCTGGAGGGGAGGAACAGGATGATATTGTTTGGGCATTGAACAAAAGTGGGTGTTTTACTACGGAGTCTCTATATTGTTTTTTGAGTAATGGAGGAGTCAAAAGTCGCATAGCGAAGGTGATTTGGGGGTGTCAAAATTCCAATGAAAATCAAGTTCTTTCTATGGCAAATACCAACAACAAATTGCAAGTAGCCTTAAAGTAGCGAGGCTGGAAGGAGAATGGAAATTGTATTCTCTGTGGCAAACCTGAAACAATCAATCACATTTTCTTCAAGTGCTATCTTGCAAACTCTTGGTTGGTGTATCTTTAGGATCATGTTTAATTGGTAAGATATCCCAAAATCTACGAAAGATTTTTGGAAGTCTTGGATGCACGACAGGATTCCTGTCCCGCTACGTTCAATCATGTTCGTTTTTGCAGGCTTAGCATGGGCGTTATGGAATGCTAGAAATAAATGGCGATGGAAAAGCAATTCCCAAGGAGATCAACTGATGCCATATATGTTGCTGTTTCGCTGATGCAGAAGTGCCGCGGGATGCTGAAGGAGGAAGTCGAAAGCAAGACGACCCAACTGGCGGAATCCATTTGCACCAGGCTAAAGGGCTTCAGCCTTCAGGCCTAACACAAGTGAAGTCTCGGACATCATGAATATCACTGCGATGTAATAGGCTAGTTTGTGTGTTCTGGCAAATGATTTCTCTTTAGCTGCTAATCCCAACAACACGTTGTATCCGTACTTTATGGCTTCCTTAAAGGCTGAGATTTATCTCCCAAAAAAAGTTGTTTAAAAAAAATCTCCTGAAAAATGCATATACATCCTCAAATTATGTATTCGGACGTCTGCAGCGATTTAATTGTCTCTCCATATATACAGCATTTTCACGTTGTGTAGTCTCTATTGCCTCATGAAGTGTCAAGTTGTTAGACTGTGGTGAAGTCCAGTATTTCTGTTTGCATTGTATATTGGTTACAGAAACTTTTGATGCACGGAGCACTCTGCAATGTAAAGTTCTTTCAGTCATTTGATGCTCTCGGATTATGACCACCTTTGGCTGAGTACAAATCTATTCGATGGCATTTTTTTTTCTAAAGTTGAGTAGTCCATTTGTTCAGTCAGTCAATATTCTTCCCAAAATTATGGTGCGCTACAGCACACTAGCATGTCCCTGTATGCTGCATTTCGTATCATATTTTCCCCTATTTTTTAATATGCACTGCCTACTCAAATGACTTGCTGAATTTTAGAGTTTCTGCATCCATGTCTTTAGAAGTCGAAGATGTAAAATAGTAGTCCCGGTCCCGGCATCTCAAGGTCCAGTAAACATCTATACTTGAGTGGTCTGTCAATTATTTTAGGTCAGCCTTTCTTTTTTCCTGTAAGAACAACAAAAGACCTGTCGTGAGTTATATTAAGTGGATTTGCAGATATTTTTTTTAGATAATGGATTCATTAATACTGCCTCTATATCCATGAAGGAGGAAAAGATGTGAGTTCTCTCCTCTGCCTTCTCCAATGCTGTTATCGTTGCGTGATTGCCATGCCAACGAAGTGTTCATCAGAACGGCGATCTGTTGGCAGCTGCAACCAGATGACAAACACTGCTACTTTGTTCAATTTTAATCATTTCACGCAGGGAGATAATTACTGGCCACAACAGTCAGTCAAAGACCATGTGCAAAGCAAGATTGGCAGTGTTGAAGCTGAAATCGTATTTGAATATGAACTTGTCACAGTTTGACGGTACACATTTGATCACTTCACTAGATGCGTTGCAACGGGGATAAAAAATAATAATACCATGATAATTCAAAATTATACATGTGTTGTACCATTTAGAAAAAAGCGATCATGAGCATGATGTTGTAGATATTTTGTTTGTAGCCAATTGTCACAGGTATATAAGTCTTCACGGACAAAAAGCTAGCTAGTGTATTTGTGTACGAATAGAAGCCCTAGTGTATGAATATATTGTTAGTCTCCATCTCCGCATTTTTATTGAAATTCACGTATATTGAAAGGTTCGTTGGTTTGTTATGTTTGAAAAGACATAATTGTGAGAGCATTGAATTCTTAGCATGTGTGATACATCATACATCAAAAGCAATTTTGGGTATTATTCATTAGTTTATAAGACGTTGGACAGTTTATAACACATTTTTTTAGACTCATACAATAATCCATAGATGATCTGATGATTAAAAATATACCATTTCAGACTTCAGCGTGTGGGCCGGACTCGCTGGACGCCCATTTCTATTATGTCTCTACTCTCTCTCCCGTCGGACTCTCATTCAGTCGATGAACTTTTGCTAAAGAAAAAAAATAAAAAGATTACAAGGTTTTCTAGATTAGAATATAAGATTACCTGAGTATTTACTCCAAGTTTGAGGTTATCCAAGTTCTGAATCCTGCTGATTTTCTATCTGATTAAAGATTACAAGGGCTACTAAACTGCCTACTCTGTTTCACACTTTTCCTTTGATTTTTCATCTTTATTCTCCTTTGATTTTGATGCTGCTGATTCTGAATCCTCCTGCTGCCATTTCTTGATTTGGCATCTCTGGCCAGTTTTGAAAAGCAAGAGGTACCCCCACCCCACCGCTGGATGGGGCCCTAGCCAGCGTGGATTGTAGCACTGTGAGAGATAGTGTCATTGAGGAAGCGGTCTCCGGCTGGTTCCTCAAGAAATATAGCAGGATAAGAAGGAAACAGACGATGAGGGCGACGCGCCATAATATAGTCCCTCGGTGGAGGAGGATAGTGGGCAGCAACGGTGGTGAAAACAGGAAAAATATACAAGAGGGGCTGAACAAAAGCGCCGCAACGACATAACTCTACTGTGACCACCCATAATAGTTTAAAGTAGTCTCGTATAAATATTGTTGAACGATGAAAAACACAAAATACATCATGGAAAATAAAAGCATGCAGTTTATCCATACCAAAAGCTCCTTTTATGTCTAGTATTTAGTGTTTAATCAAACATAAGACATCTAGTTAAATTAGAAATGTTTCTTTTGTTTAATCTTATAAACTGAAAGTAAGGTAATCTATGCCGCCAATTTTAGTGAGTGTATACTAATCATGCATATATGTTATAACTGTGTATTGATGTCATGCATTGTTCTCATGCATGATTAGAATAGTGTGCAAAATAAAACTATTCTATTTCTACTTTAATTAATTAGAGAAAATATGTAATCTAAGTCATTTAAAATCATGAATAGTGTGCAAATAAAATTGTTTTACTTCTATTTTTCCATGAATCATTTGTGTGCAAAATATAATAAAAATATATGTTAATCATGCATCATATACACTTATTAGCATTCTCAGCCACAGGTCTCTAACCAAACAAACTTCTCAAGACTTGCCTAACCATGCAAAAGTCACCACCTTTCCAGGCAACTATCAAGCACCATTTTTTACCATGCAAGTTCCTCGTGCCTCCAACGAAACATGCCTGCATCTTGAGTCAAAATAGGATGTATTACTAGAGATTGTAACACTCTTTTTTTTTATTAAATCATCATTATCATTACTCAAAAGTTATAAAAGATAAGGCGTTACTCATGTGCAAAAAGCAACAGTATTCCAACATAAATTAATGGAGTTTGCATAAATTAAGCATAAACAAAAAATTATGGTGGTGTTTAAATCCAGAGGCTAAAGTTTAAGAGTATCACATGGAAGTGTTCGAATAGTAATAATAATAAAACAAATTACAGAAGTTCTCAATAATCTGTGAGACGAATTTATTAAGCCTAACCAGCCCGTCAGCAGCATATATTTAGTGTAGCTTTACTGTAGCATCATATTATTGAATAATGAACTACTTAGGCTTAAAAAATTATCTTATAAATTAGTCATAATCTGTATAATTAATTATTTTTTATTTATATTTAATATTTCATACATGTGTCCAACGCCGGATATGATAAGACTAAACTTTAGAAGACTAAACAACGCCCGTTTTAAAACAATGTTTATATCTGTATTATTGCCGCCACCGGTCGCGGAGTTTGCATTCGCACGAAGCCGCGCCGCTCCCGGCCACCGCCGCGACCGTCGTCTCAGTGGGTCCGACCCTGCCCCCGCACGGGATCCACGCCGTCTCCGCAGTCCGCACCCACATCCTGCAGCTCGACCGCGACCACGGCGAGCGGAGATCTAGATTCTAGTCTGATAGCGCACCTCCACCGCCGGCCGTCGCGGCCGACCGGGCGCGGGCCAGGGCCAGGACCCGAGCTCGCCAACCCGCCGCCTCGACCCACAGCGTCGCGCTGCTGCTGAAGGTTGACGAGGGCGCTGCATGAGCTGTCCCCGGCTTAGCTGCGCCTGCCCATTCGTCTGTGCGGACCCTGCTCGTCGACGCGCAACTCGCCGCAGGCTTCCGCACGACGACGACGACCATCACCGTCCCTCGCCTTCTCCGGCGCCCATTTTGCTGAATAATGCCTCACACCACGACGCTCAAGCTTGTTCTTGCTCCCGCCACTGCACCCAGCCACTGATGGATGGGGATTTGGCTCCAGGCCAACGGTTTGAAGCTGATGTACTTGCTCGTTTCAACTGATCGATACACCACCCATCCTCCTCATTGCGTGGTTGCTTCTTCTTGTTGGCTGTGTTTCGTAGATTAACCTTCCGCCTTACTAAGGATTCTGTATTTCTGTGAGTCTTGCCCTGCACTCGATCCTTGGCGGACTTCCCGACGGTTTTCATGTCCATCTAGCTTCAGATCGTCACTTCCGTTTCTCAGTTGCCTCCAATGCAGTTGGCTCCCACATCTACTCTCAGAGAAGAGTTATAACAAAACACCTTGATGTCTACTTTCATCTTTGGAGAGACGGAGGATCTAACTAGCAGAGAGAGCTGAAGATTTGGAAGGTGGAAGAAGAGAACCAATGGACCAAAGTCTGTTACAATGAGAAAAAGAAGCCAGTGAAATATGTTTCTTTTGTAAAGAAGATTGTCCAAGCATGTCCTGTAAAAAAGTTGAAGCCAGCTTCTCACTCCCGTGCCATCAAGATTGGTAGTGTGTACTGCCCAATTATTCTTGGTGATTTGGTGAAGATGCTCACCGGATACGAGTTTCACCTCTTCATAGTCAAACCACGATCAAGGCATGCTCTCCATTTGAAAAACTCAAGCAGCCCCTCCACACCGGTAAGGATGTCAGAGATGCAAGAACAAACAAATAGTCAAAGGATAGCTTATAGGAAAGACATAGCCTCGACATTGCTTCAGATGCCTGAGCTTCAGCCACCTTGTCAAGGATTGTCACGGTGAGGTTAGGTGCAAGACATGCTTTAACTATGGTCATATCTCCATGGAGTGCTTTAAAAGGAGAACACAACAAAGGTGAGATGGCAGCTGAAAACAGATTTTGTCGACGGAATATCGTCGGCAGTCCTCCGAGATGTATCCCACGAAGGTAGATTGATTGGCAGAGATGCGTGTAATCGAGAACAAAAAGGCAACAGAGACACGAGTTAGACAGGTTCAGACCGTCAGTATGACGTAATAACATACTCCTGTGGTCTGTTGGATTGTATTGGCTATCGTATGATATTGCGTGAGTTTGGAGGGGGTCCCTGCCCGCCTTATATAGTCCGGGGGGCAGGATTATAAGTCGGTTAGATCTAGGAGATAACTGGAAAGTAATCATAGATTACAGGAATCATGAGATCATACGTATCCTAACAGATCTCGTAGTATCTTCAGGATATCTTTTCGGTGTCTTATGGAAGGCGCCGAGCAGTGTCGTGCCCCGCAAGGCTCCATCTTGTGGGCTAGGCCGTCCCTAGGGGCGCAGCCTATATGGTCTACCGTGCGTATCCGGGGTCGTGCCCCCCACAGCTAGTCCCCGAGCGCCTTGTATCCGTTGTGCAACACCGTCTTGAGCTTATCCGAGCAGGTGCGAACAAAGCCGAGTAGTCAAACTCATGGTCCGACCACCGTGATGAGTTACCGAGCAGTTGTGAGCCATCGCCGAGCAGCGTGAACCATCGTCGAGCAGTGTGACCCAAGTACGGCTTGCCATAAGGATGTAAGGAGCTCATGTTCAGAATCAAAAATTTCTTCGTAGTGAACCAAGTGTGCCCACTTAGAGTCTGACCACGAGAAAGGAAGATAATCTTCTCCAGCTTCAAGAGACGCAGGGTCTTCTAGATTAAAGCAAACACACTCATCGTAAGGTGAAGTGTGCCCACTTAGTCTCCGAGCCTAACAGTAGGTGACGTAGTCACGTGGTGCCAGGGTCCAAAGTAGGAGAAAAGTAGAAGACCAGCCGAGCAGACAGTCAGTCCCTGGGTGTAGCCCTGAAATAAGAAAATCACATTCACCGCAAGGTGAAGTGTGCTCATTTAGTCCCCGAGCCTGACAGTAGGTGACGTGGTCACGTGGTGCTAGGGTCAGAGATAGCAGTTAACAGAAGAAAAATCCCATGTGCTGTGAGGAGCCATGTTGTCTTGAGGAGGCAGTCCCCGAGCAACAAGTGGAAATCTTGGAGAAAACAAATCCTGGAGAAAAAACCGGAGTAATGGCTGTACAATAGTAATTACTGAGCCGTAACAAATGGCGGAGAAGTCGGCGAATATTCGGTAAGTAGTAACAAATTACGGCGATAAATAGGCGATACGGGCTGCAGTTGCGCGAAAGCCCAGTTAACGGCCCACCACGCTGTTGCGGAGAATTCGAAGAGGCGCAAATCGTGGGAGCAGTTTTCCAAAAACCCTCGAATGCGAAAGGTGGGGGCAGTGCTTTATAACTGCGTCGCCACACCCCGCGCTCCCACCTTTGCTAGTTTGTCGTTTCATCTTCCTCCTCAGCCCTTGTACTTCCAGATTCACACGCGATTCCGCCGCCAATCCCTAAACAGATCTGAGAAATGGCACCGAAGAAGGGACCTGTGAAGCCAAAGAAGGCGGCCGCCGTACCCAGTCGTGACGAGGAATGGGTGCCATCGAGGATGGGGGAGGCAGAGATCAACATGATGGTGGAGACGAGCATTCTTTCTAACCGAGTCACCGCTGGATGGCGGCCAGCCAGTGGTGAGCCCTTCCCAATGCCTCATACTGATGAAGTAGTGGTGTTTGAGGATTATTTCTAGCGCGGGTTGGGATTTCCTGTTCATCCTTTCCTGAGGGATCTGTTGGAGTTCTGGGTAATTAGTCTGTGCAATCTCCACCCAAACACCATTTTGCACATCTCGATCTTTATCCACTTCTGCGAAGCGTATCTGGGGGTTCTTTCGCACTTCAACCTCTTCAGACACCTATTCTGGTTGAAGAAGAAGGGCGGTGGCGGTTCCAAAGTGGTCGGCGGCGTATATCTGTAACTCCGGGATGGGATGGCGAGCGAGTATATCACTGTACCATTGAATACTTCGCTGATGGGGTGGAACGCCAGGTAGTTCTACATAAAGCAGAGCCACCCTGTAATCCGCTGCGACGTTGACCACATCCCAAAGAGCTAGAAGAGCTGGTCGAAGACCTCAAGCAGTGCTGACTGTAGCAGGTGAGGGAGCTCCTCAACCTGATAAGAGGCGTGGAGATGAACGATGGACTGGTGGTAGTGAGCTTCATAGTGCACCGCGTCTGGCCCTACAAGGAGAGGGCCTAGATGGGCTATGACTTCAAAGGTGACAACGACGGTACCTAGGAGAGCACGGGGAGGTTGTCGAAGGAGGAAGTGTTAGAGCAGGCTGTAGAGCTATTCGCTCCAAATGCCTCATTCAGCATGTCAAAGCAAACGAGGGCCTTCAACTGTACAAACTCGCCTCCTCAGGTAAACACCCCAATTGTTTTGTTTCTGATGCTTTTCATCCTTTACCTTTGCCGACCAGTGTGCTAATTCACTTGTGGAAAGATCCATTCGTAGAACCGAGCGGTGTACTTCTCGGGCATGCCGAGGGGAGATTGGTCACAGGCAGTAGACGCCAGGCCACCAGCTCAGCCTGAGGAGGGAGCCATCAATGCCTCATTGGAGTCCAGAGGCACGGACGCTAGTCAGACAGAGAGTCCTCCCCTGGTGTCGGAGAAAGTCTGGGGGAAGAGGGCAGCGGTAGATGAGCCAGCCTAGAAGAAGAGGAAAACGACAGGTGCTGCCCCCATAAACCGAGCGGCATCTCGCTTGGTGGTGACCGGACCACTCAAATGAGAGTGCAACGATGTCCGAGTGATCTAACAACGACAGAGCTCTAGTAGCTCCTCGTCCAAGCACGGAAGCACCTCCGCGCAACACACGTGCAGAGGAGCGATCGAAGGGAGGGGAGGGAGTCCCCAAGCAGCCGGTGAAGGTAGTTCTCGAGCAGCCGACAAAGGGAGTCCCAGAGCAGTAGGTGGAGGAGAGACTGATGGCGGAAACCATGAGACCTCCATCCTAGGGCACGGTGGTCGACCCCAGAGCCATGCCTGGGGGCTTGGGTAGGCAGCGCTAGTTCAGGAAAGTATACCGGCAAGCCGACAAGTAAGTATCCTTGTCTTGGAGTTAATTTGTTGTCGAATCCTTATCACGGTGGCGATTGACGAGCTAATCTGATGAAGAGTGAGGCGTATGAAGGAGTTGAATCTGTCCATCCAGACCAGAGAGCAACCGGGGGCTAGTCCCAATGTGGAGGCGATGCTAGCAGCTCCCGTCCTAGAGTCCCCAGGTGCTCGGCAGCCTGCGGAGGAGTCAACCGCACCTGCTGATGGACTTGGCGGCGGTGAAAGGTTGGCGCCGACGGTGGGCAAGTCAGCGGCAGTGCCTGGGGCAACAGCGGAAGCCGCTGGGTCCTCAGGAGCAGAGGCTTGGGTATCCCACGTTGGAGTTCAAAACGGAGAAGCCTACGGTGCCAGGGGAGCAGACGGTGCTCCCAAAGCGTTGGAGGGCATGGTCGGACATGCTGTCCAGCCACCGAGCCCCCAGGTGGTGCCTCCAGCTGTGGAGGAGGATGAAGTGAAAGAGATTGAACATGAGGAATCATGACCTCAAGCTGTCTGAATCCTCCACAAGCGGGATGATGAAGTGGTGGTTGTTGAAGAGGAGAACACCACTGTAACAAAACCGTCCAAATTATAAGAGCACAAGTACAAAAATGATCGCCGAAACGATCAAATTCTCGTACTTGAGCCCATATAATTCTGGTAGTCCGTCAAAATCATGAAGGATTTCAAACCAACTTACATACAACTAAGATCGTACAATTCAACATAACACATCACATGTTATAACATTTCACAAACAGTTCGCAGATAGATTACAACACATCGGAGTCATAGTTGTTACAAACCAAGTCTTGCAAAGTAGCGGAAGCAAATAGTTTAACTCACACACACGAGTTCAAATACAAGTACTAGCTCTCTGATCACATCCCACAAAAGCATTCGGATAAGATAAACAGAGATCATGCCCGTGATCTAGTCTTCATCACCCGCTGGGTGGAGACAATACTTACAGAAGCCCTGATAAAGAAGGTCATCTGAACAAGAGGGAATAAACCCTGAGTACGAGAATGTACTCAGCTAGACTTACCCGTTGAAAACAAAAAATAAATGACACCAAGGATCATGCATAGCTTAATTTAGTGGATCTGGCTGATACTTTCTTTTTGTGGAAAAGCATAAATAATAATGATCACCTTTTAACCTGAGCTAGCAGTGACTTTAAGCCATTAACCTGTCATCTATATTAGCACCTGTACTAAGCAATTACTTGATTAAGATGCAAACATTATTAACCATATTAGGTATAAGTTGTGGCAACATTATCATCATCATCCATTTAACCATATCGTTAAATTAGGTGAATCTATGTTGCCGCTGCTCAGTTAAGTTCTCACTATCCGGGAGAGACGATGACTCGAATCGATTCCTATCCAGCTGGAGGGGTATTCCTAACACAAACCCTGCTTCCCCATCGGGGTTGCAATCAAGTCACCTTTGGTACAACTCTGGAGTCACGGGTCCAGACAGCGCCGCATCCTCAAAGGTGACACTCTGCCAGGAAGTGCAGGAATTTTAAGCACCTGACCCCTTGGACTCATGCCAATGTCCCCAAGCACATCCTTACTGCCTCTAGAATGCGCATGACCCCCCCAGTTCCCAGCCTAAGTCGAACTACTAGGCTTCGCAGTCAGAACGACTTATCCGGCCAGCTAAGTGTTAGGCTGCGTTCAACATGACATGAGGACGTACAACGTATCGGTCCTTAAATGACACCGGCAGAGTTACTATGTCCAACCCTACACAAGACTCCGCCCGGTCTTAATTCATTATTAACATGGTTCTTTTCCACGATAGCAAATATAGCCAACCATGACCCACCTCATCCTAAAGCTCGCAGGTGATAGGAAATCACCCGACTTCTACCGCACTAAGCATGACTAAGCATTTAACCCGTTCCTGAACTTAATAGGATTCAAGTGTGACATCAGGACAAGGATAGATATATCATGCAACAATTGGTTCCAACCAATTCCTATATTTAATGCATCATCAATAATAAAAGATACTTAAGATATTTGTAAAAACATGGGAGGCTTAGAATGCTCCAGGGCTTGCCTTTCAGGAAAGAGGATGGGCAGTGATCAGGGCACTCGGGCAACTCCTCCTCGGCGGCTGCTTCATCGGTTGCCTCAACCTCGGGCTCCTCCTCCTGGCTTGCTCCCTCGAACTCCAGAAGCGTCACTCCCTCCGACACACCTATTGCATGTATGCGCAAGATAATATCATGGATGCACATGAATGAAGTTAAGGATGCTCGAGGAATGCACATGATTACTGCAGTACACATATTCCAACTTAAACTCTATTTAAATCACTTTACTTACCAAGTTTAGACAACCTAATATATAATTGCTCATCTTTAGTTAAGGACCTAGCACCTGCACCTAAGCATTTTCTTAAGTTAGCCTAGCACCTAAACAATCAACAAGAACAATGCTACAAAGCATTCGCACAAACATTCATATTTCAGCAAAACTGGGACTATACAATAACATAGTAAACTGACTATAACTAGAGATTTACAAATCTAAATAACATGCAACAAGACAATTTGGAAAGCTTATGAAATTGCCTAAAATTCATTTTCAGACCTCAAGGCACGATTCCAACTTTTACCGGGTCGAAATCACTTAACAACAGAAATCTATCTTCACAAGACAGAGAGCAGCCAACACTGGACTCAAACTGAGAACAGCCATATCTCCTAAACTACTTGAACAAATACCACCAAATTTTAACACAAGTTAGTTTAGTAAGTTAACTACAACTTTGGTACTCACATGATTCCCAAAAAATACCATTATCAAAGCCTAATTCACCAAGTGCTAGAAACTATCTGGAATTATAAAAATGCTAACATTAAATATTTACTTGTGTCAAACATGATTTCTGACCAAACCAAGTGTATAACAAGTTCACACATGATATAAGATTACCATAAAGTAAGGTGTTCACCACCAATTCATTTCTTTTAATACCTTTCTTAATATATTTAGTTATTTAAGTGGAATAAGGAACATATATGAAAACCGCATAGTTTAATCTACAGAAATTACAGTTCATACTACCTGCTCCAAATAGGCTACTTTAAAATTTTCACCCAAAGTTACCAATAAAAACATCCTACACAAAAATAACAAGGCAGCAAGGTTGATTTTGGCCTAAATTAGAAATCCTATTGAAAAGTGTCAAACAACAGAAGAAATATTTTTCTTAGCATCCTTAAGGTACCAAGACAACCTCCAATAAATTTCATGAGCATTAGATTCATAGATTAATTAATAAAATTCACACAAGGATCACCTAATTATAAAAGGGAAATTCGTAACTCAAAAACTATTCATGCACTGACTCTCAAATTTTTACTAGAGCTTCTAATCTTCAAGAAGAGCTCACCATACAAATTTCATAATTTTTGGATCACAGGAACTCTAGATATGAGTTAAACAAGTTTGCATTCATTTAAGAACACATTTTAAGTTACAATTTAATTCTCCCAAAAACTTTGCTACAAGTGTTCATTTTATATTTTTCCTAAATACTACAGTTCATGAGGAACACCACAAAATTTGGTTCACCAAAAGAGGACCTCTAAAACTCCACTTATGATTTTCCAAAGTTGCATGTAAATCTGGAAATAAATGAGCTATCTTTGTGGATATGAGTCACTGACAGTCGGGCCCCATCGATCAGCCAGGCCCGCATGTCAGCAAAAGAAAAACAGAGCCATGGCGCAGGACGACACAGTTCGACCAGAGTTCACCGACGGCGACCCTCTCCGGCGACGACACTGGTGCTACAAGCATCCCCACGACCTGGCGCACACGCTAGGCTATCTATTAGGACCGATTACGGCCACCAACAGTGACGGTGGCGAGCAGGGCGGCACGGTGGAGTGGCTCGACGGCGAGACACCGGAGCTGATCAAGAAAGCTTAATCAATGGTTATGCCTAGACTCTACATGCTACAGTGAGGCTAGCAAACACACAAGCAAGGCACACGGTGGTCGGAGGCGGTGTGGCCACGGTGACGGACTACGGCGGTGGAGCACCGGCGATGTCGTGCGCGGCGAGGCGGCTTACCGAGCGCTCCTAGCTAGCAAATGTGGGCATGGTGGTGCAGTGGGACCATGACAAAGCTACTTCAATGGCGTAGGAACAAAGAGATGCGAGCTGGTGCCAACAATGGCGACGGTTGCGGGCTGCACTGCTGTGGGAAAGACAAAAGAGGAGGCAGAGAAGGGAAATGCAAGCGCGAACGGTCACGGGCGAGTGCGGGGCTTGAGTTGGCACTCCATGGCCCAACGTGGCCTGACTAAGTGCGTCGATGGTGATGCACAGCCTCCACACAGCGCTGAAACTCTGAACCGGTCGGTCACTGTAGCACGCCATCAGAGCCTCGATTCTAGCCTGACAGCGAGAATTAGCAACCTTCAATCTCCTAATCTGTGATGATCCAGGTTAAGGTGTAGTTGACAAAGTTGTAGTACCAAGTGAGATCTTCAACTTTGCCAATAGGAGCTTGAGCTAGTTCGGCTTGGTTTGGGAGCTACAGGGCTGATAAGTCAAGTACATGAAACTATTTTTCAGAGTTAACGCTTAGAAAATTTTTGTCTCTGAAATCAGGGGTAAATTTCATGTTGTGATCAAATTTGGAGCATGTTCTGCACATTTTCATAGCTTGGCACCTTTACAACTTTTGTTCCTTATAAAATTATCTACAACTCTGCCAAAAGGTGCAGTGCCATACAAAGCTTCTAAGTAACACTTTTTAAAAGGTCAAACAAATTGGTTCTAGGGTTTCCAATTTGGTCAAACCTCACTTAGGGACATAATTAGTCAATTTAGTTAACATGAACAGTGCTCCACTATATACCCTAAGTGTAGTTAAGATGTTTTAGGGGATAATTAACCACACCACACATTGTTCACACCAAAATCAAGCATCACATGCATTGAAACAAGGAAAAACAAGTGAATTGCTACTTTTGTTTCAATGCCATGCTTCATATGTTTCATGAGTTTGTTGTATAATACTAACTAACCATGTTTCACTAAAGTATGTGACATGTTTCAAGAGTGAGTTGCACATGTTGCACTTGAGTATTGCACACTATCCATTTCATAAAACAAACACACATGGAATATAAACATATGTTGCAATATTTCAAAAGCATGTTCCAAATAGTCTAAGCTCATGAATGGATGAATGATGATCATGTTTATGAAATGCAAGTGTAAATATGGAAGCCAAACACCTAGGGTGTTACAAGGGAGCTCAGGAGGTTGGAGTCCACCCTTTCTGGAGTGATGAAGCAGATCAAGGTCAGTACTGCATCTACAATGTTCATCTTTGACGTTGGAGATTGTTCTTCTTCATAATCTTGGCGCTTTTGTAGGGTATTGCTCAGACCACTGAACAATGGCGATAGCTGATCAAGAGGATGGAGCCCCTCGCTGAGGAGAATGAAAAGCTCAAGGAGGCGATGAAGCTTATGGAGAAGAATGTCCAAATGGCCTAGCAAGAGCGAGACCTCGCTGAGTCCAACGCGTGGGATCTAGAATACCAGAAGGGCATCCTATCCAAGCAGCTAGCGATGATGTCCGAGCAGTTGCAGAGCAAGTTCGAGTAGCTAGGACATAGCTCCGAGCAGCTAACAGGACATTCCGAGTAGCTGAAGCACAAATCCGAGCAGCTTAGAAAGGTCTCCAAGTAGAAAATAGGTATGGCATATCGGCGAATGTGCTTTGTATTGTTGAAACAATCTTATTGTTGCTGACAACCATTGTGCTTATAGAGCAAGATGCGGTGCTCAGACAGCTACGCTAAACCATCGGGCAACTCCGAGAGAAGGCGAAAGAGACAAGGCGAGCGGAGAAGCAGGCCGAGGAGCTGAAAGGTGGGTACTTCGTGGGTGGAGTTACTATTGGAGTAATTTCCTTGCTTAATGGAACCTTGTAATGCTTGCAGACTACTGTCGGAGGGTCAAGGCACAATTTGACGTGCTGGAGTAGGAGGCCAGAACCCAGCGGAGCAAGCTCGATGCCATAGTTGTCGGAGTTAGACCAGTGCTCGACTGCGTCAACTTAGAGATGGCTCGTTAGCTCGACGATGGGTCACCACATCTGGACACCATCATTGAGAGGTGCAAGGCAGCGTGGGAGAACTTCAAAAGCTTCAACCATGATGCCATCATCACCGCCGTTACACACGCCCTAGCGGTGGTCCGGTCCCATTACCCTACCATTAACCTTCAAACGATAGGGGCCAGATTCGCCAGAGGGATGGGTGAGATGGAGCACCAGCAGCTAGAAGATGAGGTGGAAGACATGGCGAAGAAACTGGCTGGCGACGTCGACCTGTTCGGCGAGATGGACGGCAATGGCGAAGCCTGATGATCTGCTTGGAGAGTATTCTGTATTAAATGGAGAGAGTAGTTAGAATGCATAAGGGCGTAGATAAACATTTATATATATATATGTATAAATATTGTAAAATAACATTTGCATGTTTATGCAGTTTGCTAGCTTTTCGTTGAAGAATCGTTGTAGTGTTAACCCTAACACGATTATACGTAGTATAAGTAGCGTCCGAGCAGTTAGTTCATTATTGAACTCTTTGGCCTTGGCTAGCCCATAGTCCATAACATTGAGCGTGGAGCCCATGCACATGTAGGAGGAACAGGCGTGGCCAAGGAACCGCAGCCGACCACCCATAACATAGAGCGCAGAGCCCATAGCACATGTAGGGAGAGATCAGAGACTGGGTCTTCTCTATAGAGAATAGAGCAGAATGTGTGCTGCTCGGCGGTTGGCAAAATAACTTGGAGATATACGTAGTATTAGTGGCATCTGAGCAGTTAGTTCTTTATTGGGCTCATGGCCTTGGCTAGCCCATAGTCCATAATATCGAGCGCGGATCCCGTGCACGTGTAGGAGCAATGGGCGTGGCCAAGGAACCGTAGCTGATCACCCATAACGCAGAGCGCAGAGCTCATAGCACGTGTAGGGAGAGATTAGAGATTGGGTCTTCTCCATAGAGCATAGGACAAGATGTGTGCTGCTTGGCGATTGGCGAAACATTTTGGAGACATAGAGAAACATGGCGGAGCATTTATGGCGATCACATATTGGAGATATAGATAAACATGGCGGAGCATTTATGGAGATCGCGTATTGGAGATATGGAGAAATGTGGCAGAGTGTTTATGGCGATCTCGTATTGGAGTTCGTTAAGGAGTAGCTTAGAGCTGGCGACCACAAGTGGAGATTAAATCATAATGGAGAAATAATGGAGACAAATTATGGTGACCAAAACTTTATTCATCATGGAGTGGAGAATACATATCTAGAGCGTTTCAAGGATAGAAACATATAAGCTGCTTGATGTGCCATGAATTGGGGATATCGATTCCGTCCAAGTCACATAGCTGGTAAGACCCTGGTCGGGTAACTTCTTTGACCACGTAGGGCCCTTCCTAGGTGAAGGAGAGCTTGTGCATCCCTTTGATTTTTTGTTTTTTTGTGGAGAACGAGGTTGCCGATAGTGAATGAACGACCTTTGATGTTGCGGTTGTAGTATCCCCGCAAGCCATAAGCCTTCTAGGTATTTGGCTATGCGGATACAAGTGATCAGGCATTCTTCCTTAGCCCTATTGACGTCCTCTGTCCGAACAGCTGCGGCTTGCTCTTCGTCATAATTTCCCACCCTAGGTGCTCGGAAGGCAATGTCCGCTGGTAGTATGGCTTCTGAGCCATAGACCAAGAAATATGGAGACACACCGATGCTGTGACTAGCTTGAGTGTGCAGTCCCCAGACCACAACTGGTAGCTCTTTGAGCCACTTGCCCAGATGCTTTTCTTTTTTCTGATATAGCCTCTTTTTGAGGGCATCAAGGATCATGTCGTTCGCCTATTCGACCTGGCCGTTGGCTCTAGGATGGGCAACGTGTTGGGAGTATGCCCTAGAGATAATCATAGAGATGATTATATTGCCTTATATCCATGATATATTATGAGTCCATTGAATTTCCATTAAAGACAACTTGTATCGATTAGCAATTATGTGAATTATTTGTAAAACTCTTTTACTTGTATGGTTATTCTAATGTTATCCCTGGTCAGAGTTCATGTGAGGACACACATGAATAATGGATCAGCACATTATCAGTTGATGACTATGTTTCACAAGTCATAGACATGGAGATGTCAAACTAATAATGTGGGCACATGTATGACATGGGGCTGGACTGACCCAACGTGAGATGTTGTTATTATCTCTATTCACATCATGTACGTTATGTCCTTAGACCTAAGATTGTTGTATGTATTCAAGATGTGAAACGACCTACTCAGGGACTATCAAACGCTACTCCATAACACGGTAGTTATAAAGGTGGTTTTCGGGTTTGTCAGGAAACATGCTATGAGACATAGAGAATCAAGATGGAATTTGCCCCTCTCTATATATGAGAGATATCATTGGATCACTCTAATGATTAGATCAAGAAATGCATCGCCGTGCTTGGGTTAAGTGTTAACCTATGAGTTGGACCAAATATCATGAGGCAAAGGGAATAACAAGTATGTGGTTTTGTGGTGGTTTGTCTGATATGATCTTTGCATAACATAGGAGTTGACATGCCTTGCTAGAGGCCACTATCAACTAATGGTCGAGTAGGAGTACTCGACCATGTCTATGTGTGCGTGAACCCATAGGGTCGCACGCTTAAGGGGTTGGAAGCCTAATTTGGATTGGATCTGAATTAGACAAGGCTTAGGGTTACTAATGGGCCTCCAACTCAGGAGTTCATTAGGGACGCCTATAAATATGTGGGGTGGGCAACAGGGCTAAGCAATCCATGCCTTTTGGTAGCCGCCGCCGCCCATCCTACGCCCGTGCCTATTGCTCCTCGTGGACCTAGCAGTCCGGAGGCGCAACGCTTCCTCCCTGTACGTGTGGATACCTTGGAGGTGCTGCATCTGGAGCACAAGGACAAACTACACAAAGGGGACAGATGGATGGATGACCTCGCAACTGCACGGCACTGCTACGACGCGTTTGACTACATCGAGTCGCTTCCGCTGCACCTGCGCGCCTAGTGGTAATCCCGTGATCTATAATTAGCAGTAGATCCTGGTTTATGAGGTTGAAATTTTTGTTTTCCGGCTAGCATAGCATCCTCATAACCCTACAGTGGTATCAGAGCTGTTACTGTGTTGTTATAGGTTCGGATGAGTGCATATGGAGATATGCATGGTTGTAGACGAGTCTCTGATTATGGTTCGTGATTTTACCGTGTTGGTCTTGTAACGATCTACTCGTACCGATTGGAATTCCGCCATCCGAGTTAAGTGATACATGTAAATCCAGTCATGGCAAGATGGAGATCAATCAGATTGATCGAATCGAACCTAGGTCAAGTGCCGAGTGCATGTGATGCGCAGCAGTGATAGATTGGATCTACTGTCGGGCGCCGAGGTGCAAGAAAAAAGTGATGTTCAGTAAAACAGCCATAACTTTTGCATACGACCTCAGATTGAGACGAATTCTATATGAAAATTGTAGAGAAAATTTTTTTACATCCGATTCTCACCGCCATTGGCGGTTTCTCTGAAATTAGATTTGCGAAAAACAGCCAGGAAGATGGTGTTTTCGGTGTTTTAAGATTAGACGTCGTAATCAGTTAACTCTATTTTGTAGGAACTTGTGACTGGTATAGTCCTTACGTGTATGTGATGCATGTATGTAATTAATTCATGGCTTGCATGTCGTGAGTATGACAATATGGCTAGAACCACTAAGATATTATCAAATTGATGTAATGGCCTACGTGCCAAACTGTGATGATCCTATCCGCGACTATGTAATTTTCTTCACTGCCGTGTGTTGGTGATAGCTAGTCTTGGTGGACTCATCACTAAAGGATAGCATACATGGATCATGGAGATGGAGATCATCATAAGGAACAGTTTGATGGAGATGGAGATCCCCAAAGGAACAATGGGCTATACCATGTCACATCTATGTTAATGTCGTTCTTACTATGTTCTACTTTCACGTGCGATAATGTTTTTGTCTACATGTGATGGTGAAGTAGAACGATCCCTCAGCAATGTTTAAGTTAAAATGCTTCCCCAAACCTTGCACTGGCATGTGTCTTGTACAATCGGTGGTGGGTCTATTAAATTAGGGTGCCACTGATTTTCCTTGACTAGACAGGTTCATATCAGATACTTATAGCAGAAGGGTTGGTTACTTGGACAAGGTCATCCTAACGGTTAGGGACCTTGGAGCATGAGTAGTTGGGCACCAAAGCATAGAGATGCTACCCAACAACAAGAGTCATATGTGATATGATTAGCAAAGAGTTGCTTACCAATCTACCATGTCTTCTAGCGGTGATGCTAAAGCTCACTAGTAGACTTGTTAGTTGTGGGTCTTGAATCACTAAGTTTCAAGAGAGGGATATTGATTTTAGTGGGAGTAGATTCTATTAAAGGTTTAATATTGTTTACTCTATCTTGGATACATTGTCTTAGTATTTTGCATTACTTTTGTTGTAGATAAATGACACCTAGCAATCAACCATTTACTTTGCGTTTAATTCTTGAGAAAGATAAGTTGAATGGAACAAACTATGCGGATTGGATCCGCAACCTGAGAATTGTTCTCAGGGCTGAGAAAAAGGAAGAAATTCTAGACACCCCATTACCAGATGAGCCTACTGATAATGCACCTGCTGCAGAGAAAAACACTTACAAGAAAGCATGTGATGCTGATCTTGAAGTGAGTTGCCTTATGCTTGCTTATATGGAACCAGATCTGCAGTTGCAGTTTGACAATAACCATGCAGCGCACGATATGATTGTGGCACTCAATGATATGTTCCAGTCTCAAGCCAGGACTAAAAGGTTCAATGTCTCAAAGGCTTTTGCTGAAACCAAGCTAGCAGAGGGCGCAATAGTTGGGCCACATGTGATCAAAATGGTTGGTTACACTCAGAGGTTGGAGAAGCTGGGCTTCCCAATTGGCCCTGAATTAGCTACTAATTTTATTCTCGCGTCTCTTCTGCCCAACTATGGAAATTTCATCACGAACTACCATATGCATGGGGCGAAGAAGGGCTTGAATGAATTATGTGGCATGCTTAAAATAGCAGAGGCTGATATCAAGAAAGGTGCTGGCAGTAGCCATGTGATGGTGGTCCAAAACAAGCCTAAGTTTAAGAAGAAGGGCAATTCTTGGAAGAAGAAAAAGGGCAAGGCTAAAGATGAGATCTCTAAGCCAAACCCACATGCGCCCAAGGCTGGACCACTTGCTGATGCTGAGTGCTTTCAGTGTCATGGGAAAGGTCACTGGAAGAGGAACTGCAAGCTATACCTGGAATCCATAAAGGATCGCGACAGTAAAAGTACCCCCACAGCTTGTACACTTGTTTATGTTACGGACATTTTCCTTGCTAATTCTTATATTAATTCTTGGGTATTTGATACCGGATCAGTTGCTCATATTTGCAATATGATGCAGGGAATGATAAGAAGTAGAAGCGTGGAAAATGGAGAAGTTGTTTTCCACGTGGGCAATAATGCAAGAGTTGCTGCGTTGAACGTTAGGACGATGAAACTCCACCTCCCGTTAGGATTTATTATGGAGTTGAATAATTGTTATTTTGTTCCTAGTTTAAGTCGAAACATTGTGTCACCTTCATGTTTGATGAAGGATGGTTATTCATATGCGAGTAAAGACAATGGTTGTGTGATCTCTAAAAACAGCATGTTTGTGGCTTCTGCATCCATTGTGAATGGGTTATTTATTTTAAATCTTGAAGATGCTCCTGTCTATAATATAAGTGCTAAAAAGCCTCAGCTTAATGAGTTAAGTCCTACCTATATGTGGCATTATTGTTTAGGTCATATAAGTGAGAATCGCATGAAGAGGCTCCATTCTGATGGGCTTTTAACTTCGTTTGATTTTGAATCATACGAGACATGTGAGGCTTGCCTGCTGGGCAAGATGACCAAGACGCCCTTCATAGGTTTTCCTAAGAGGGCAGTAGACTTGCTGGAACTCATACATACTAATGTGTGCGGACCAATGAGTACGACAGCAAGAGGCGGATTCCAATACTTCATAACCTTCACTGATGACTTTAGTAGATATGGCTATGTCTACTTAATGAAACATAAGTCTGAGACATTTGAAAAGTTCAAGGAGTTTTAGAGTGAAGTAGAGAATCAACGTGGCATGAAAATTAAGGCTTTGTGATCTGATCATGGAGGCGAATATTTGAGCCACAAGTTTAGCAATCATCTAAAGAGTTATGGAATTGTTCCATAGCTTACGCCACCTGGAACGCCTTAGAGAAATGGCGTGTCTGAGCAACTTAATTGGACTTTGTTGGACATGGTTTGGTCTATGATGAGCCAGTCAGACCTACCGTTATCATTTTGGGGATATGCTCTAGAAACAGCCGCTTTCACATTGAATAGGGTACCATCTAAGTCAGTAGTTAAGACACCACATGAGATGTGGACTGGTAAGAGTCCCAGTTTGTCTTTTCTGAAAATTTGGGGTTGTGAAGTTTATGTCAAATGACTTATGATAGATAAACTAACACCCAAATCAGACAAATGCTTTTTCATGGGATATCCGAAGGAAACTTTAGGGTATTACTTCTACAACCAATCAGAGGGCAAAGTGTTTGTTGCTTAGAACGGTGTTTTCTTAGAGAAAGAGTTTCTCAAAAGAGAGAAAAGTGGACAGAAGGTGTATCTTGAAGAAGTTCAAGATGAGCCAGTTGGGAAGGACTCTACGAGTGATGCTAATATAGCAGAACAAGTTGAGATACCCATGGCAATAGAAACACCGCCACAACCATGAAGGTCAGCAAGAATCCATGAGTTGCGTGGGGATTTGTTATTGTTAGACAATGACAAACCTACGACTTATGTGAAAGCAATGATGGACCTAGATTCCGAGAAATGGCAAAGTGCCATGAGATCCGAGATAGATTCCATGGGAAACAATCAAGTTTGGAACTTGGTTGACCCGCCTGATGGGGTTAGACCCATAGAGTGCAAATGGATCTATAAAAAGAAAATGGATATGGATGGAACGTTCACATCTATAAAGCTCGACTTGTTGCAAAGGGTTTTAGGCAAGTTCAAGGAATTGACTACGATGAGACTTTCTCGCCGGTAGCGATGCTTAAATCTATCCGGATCATTCTAGCAACAACTGCTTATTTTGATTATGAGATATGGCAGATGGATGTTAAAATAGCCTTTCTAAATGGAAATTTGGATGAGGACGTGTATATGATATAGCCCGAAGGCTTTGTTGATCCAAACAATGCTGGAAAAATTTGCAAGCTTCAGAAATCCATTTATGGGTTAAAGCAAGCATCTCGGAGTTGGAACATTCATTTTGATGAAGTGGTCAAAGGGTTTGGATTCCGTCAGAATGAAGAAGAACCTTGTGTTTACAAGAAGGAAAGTGGAAGCGCTATTGTATTTCTGATCTTGTATGTGGATGACATATTATTGATTGGGAATGACATTCCTATGTTGCAATCCATAAAGACTTCACTGAATAATAGTTTTTCTATGAAGGATTTAGGAGAAGCAGCATACATTTTGGGCATCAAGATCTATAGAGATAGATCAAAGAGGCTTATAGGATTAAGCCAAGATACGTACATTGACAAGGTGTTGAAACAATTCAACATGGAACAGTCCAAGAAAGGGTTCTTGCCTATGTCACATGGTATGCGCTTTAGCAATAAATAGTGTCCTTCGATAGCTGATGAGCGGAAGTGCATGAGTAAGGTTCCATACGCCTCGGTAATTGGTTCCATCATGTATGCCATGATATGTACTCGCCCAGATGTCTCATATGCTCTAAGTATTGCGAGCAGGTACCAAGCTAATCCAGGAGAGAGTCACTAGACACTTGTTAAAACATTCTTAAGTACTTGAGAAGGACTAAAGATGTGTTCCTAATCTATGGAGGTGAGGAGGAGCTCATTGTAAATGGTTACACCGATGCTAGCTTCCAAACTAACACGGATGATTCACATTCTCAATCAGGTCTTGTGTTCACAATAAATGGTGGTGCTGTAAGTTGGAAAAGTTCCAAGCAGGAGACGGTGACCGATTCTACAGCAGAGGCCGAGTACATAGCAGCTTCTGGAGCTATGAAGGAAGGTGTTTGGATGAGGAGGTTCCTCATTGAACTTGGTGTATTTCCAAGTGTGTCTAGCCCATTGAATCTACATTGTGACAACAATGGGCAATTGCGTAGGCTAAGGAGCCAAGGAATCACCAAAAGAACAAACATGTACTGCGGAAATTTTACCTCATTCAAGAGTTCATTAGACGAGATGAGATCAAAATGTGCAAGATACACACAGATTTGAATGTTGCAGATCCTTTGACAAAGGCTCTTCCACAGCCTAAGCATGAGGCGCACATGAGAGCTATGGGTATTAGATATCTTCGAGATTAACTCTAGTGCAAGTGGGAGATTGTTGGGAGCATGCCCTAGAGATAATCATAGAGATGATTATATTGCCTTATATCCATGATATATTATGAGTTCATTGAATTTTCATTAAAGACAACTTATATCGATTAGCAATTATGTGAATTGTTTGTGAAACTCTTTTACTTGTATGGTTATTCTAATGTTGTCCCTGGTCAGAGTTTGTGTGAGGACACACATGAATAATGGATCATCACATTATTAGTTGATGACTATGTTTCACAAGTCATAGACACAGAGATGTCAAACTAATAATGTGGGCACATGTATGACATGGGGCTAGACTGACCCAACGTGAGATGTCGTTATTATCTCTATTCACATCATGTACGTTATGTCCTTAGACCTGAGATTGTTGTATGTATTCAAGATGTGAAATGACCTACTCAGGGACTATCAAACGCTACTCCGTAACAGGGTAGTTATAAAGGCGGTTTTTGGGTTTGTCGGGAAACATGCTATGAGACATAGACAATCAAGATGGAATTTGCCCCTCTCTATATATGAGAGAGATATCACTGGATCACTCTAATGATTAGATCAAGAAATGCATGGCCATGCTTGGGTTAAGTGTTAACCTATGAGTTGGACAAAATATCATGAGGCAAAGGGAATAACAAGTATGTGGTTTTGTGGTGGTTTGTCTGATATGATCTTTGCGTACACATAGGAGTTGACATGCCTTGCTAGAGGCCGCTATCAACTAATGGCTGAGTAGGAGTACTTGGGCCATATCTATGTATGCGTGAACCCATAGGGTCGCACGCTTAAGGGGCTGGAAGCCTAATTCGGATTAGATCCGAATTAGACAAGGCTTAGGGTTACTAATGGGCCTCCAACTCGGGAGCTCATTAGGGACGCCTATAAATATGTGGGGTGGGCAACAGGGCTAAGCAATCCACGCCTTTTGGCAACTGCCGCCGCCCATCCTATGTCCATGCCTGTTGCTCCTCATGGACCTAGCAGTCCGGAGACACGACGCTTCCTCCCTATACGTGTGGATACCTTGGAGGTGCTGCATCTGGAGCACAAGGATGAACCACACAAAGGGGATGGACGGACGGATCACCTCACAACTGCACGGCACTGCTACGACACGTTCGACTACATCAAGTCGCTTCCGCTGCACCTACGCGTCTAGTGGTAATCCTATGATCTATAATTAGCAGTAGATCCTGGTTTATGAGCTCGAAAGTTTAGTTTTCTGGCTAGCATAGCATCCTCATAACCCTACACAATGGTGATGTATTTGATGGAGATACATCGGTCTTCGTAGAAGTCCCAAAAATGATGATCAGTAAATGTAGTTTCGAGGTTAGTGATAATGCTGTTCAGGAGACCGAATGTGTGGATGATATCCCCGAAGAGCTCGACTGCTTTCTTTGCAGTGGCTGAAACAAGCGGTTTGTATTTGATCCACTTGAAGAACTTGTCAATGGCGACGTACACGTACCAGAAAACAGCTGGCGCTGGCTTGAAGGGCCCGATCATATCTAGCCCCCAGCATGCAAATGGCCAAGAAGCTAGGATGGTCTACAGCTCTTGTGCTGGCACATGTATTTGCTTGGTGAAAAATTGGCATCCTTCACAACGTCAGACGAGGTCTTATGCATTGAAGATGGTCGTGGGCTAGTAAAACCCCACTCAGAAAGCTTTGCTGACCAGGTTTCTCGAGGCCGCATGGTTGTCACAGGAACCAGAGTGAATTTCGAGAAGTAGTTTCAATCCCTCTTCTTGGGTGATACATTTCTGAAGTATCCCTTCCTTTGTACTTTTTCTCATCAAGTTCCCATCCTCTAGCACGTAATGCTTGCTTCGACGGATTATGCATTCAGTTTTAGTCTTGTCGGCGGGTACTTCGGCGCTGGTGAGGTACTTGTTGAACTGTTCCCTCCAATCGACGGCCGGTGAAGGCACTATAAATACCAGCTGCTTTGCGGGGGAATTTCTAGAACTTCCTTCTCTTCCTTAATGGATGGCGCAAAGAGATCTTGAACGAAGACCCTAGGCAGAATCATGGCGCGAGAAGAGCCTATCTTGGATAGGTGGTCGGCGAGCTAATTTTGATCTCGTACCACGTGGTGGTACTCGATACCGTAGAACTTTCCTTCAAGCTTCCTGATTTTGGCGCAGTATGTGTCCATCTTCTCACTAGAATAGGACTAGTTTTTGTTAAGCTAGTTGATGACCAGCGCAGAATCTCCATATACCATGAGGCATTTGACGCCGAGCTCGACGGCTATATGGAGTCCGTGGAGACATGCTTCGTATTCAGCGGCGTTGTTGGAGGTCGGAAAATGTATTCAAAAAATGTATCAGGGTTTATCCTTGGTCGATGTTTTGAATAGAATGCCAGCACCAGCATTGTTGATGTTGAGGGCGCCATCGAAGTACATTACCTAATGCTCGGGGCAAGTAGCAGCGATGGGCTCTTGGATCTCGGTCCACTCAGCGATGAAATCAATGAGCGCATGTGACTTGATGGTAGGCCTGCTTTTGAATTCAATGGAGTAAGTGCCGAGCTCAACAACCCACTTGATAATATGGCTATTGGCCTCTTTGTTGTGGAGGATGTCCCCTAGAGGGAACTCAGTGACCACGACGATCTTGTAATACTCAAAGTAGTGGTGGAGCTTGCGTGTCGTGATCAGAATAGCATATAATAGTTTCTGAACTTGAGGATGATGAGTTTTGATCTTGTTAAGGACCTCGATGATGAAGTAGACCGGATGTTGCACCTTATAGGCAAGCTGACCTCCTCGCGTTTGATGACGATAGTTGTGCTAACGACGCGAGAAGTGGCGGCGATGTAGATCAATAGTGTTTTGTATGGCCAAGGCACCGTCATTATCAGGGGCTTTGTTAGAAACAACTTGAGCTGCTTGAAAGTTGTATCTGCCTCCTCCGACCAGGAGAAGCGCTCAGAAGCCTTGAGGAGTTTGAAGAATAGCAGTCCCTTTTTGCTGAGGCATGATATAAAGCGACTGAGAGCAGCCATGCACCCTGTGAGCTTCTATATGTCCTTGACACATGTTGGCCGCTTCATGTTGGTGATGGCAGAGACCTTGTCGGGGTTGGGTTCGATGCCACAGGCACTGACGATGTAGCCTAGGAGTATGCTGAATGGGACTCCAAGGATGCACTTTGAAGGGTTCAACTTCCATCTGTACCTTTTTAGGTTGGTGAACGTTTCTTCAAGGTCGGTGATGAGATTATCGGCGGTCTTGGACTTGACGACCACATCGTTGATGTAAGCTTTGATGTTGTGGCCTATCTATTGATTGAGGCACATTTGGATAGCCCTTTGTTATGTTGCCCCAGCGTTCTTAGAGTCTGAAGGACACGATGGTATAATAGTATGCACTAAAGGGCGTGATGAACGATGTCTTGATCTAGTCATCTTCCTTTAGAGATATCTAATGATAGCCGAAGTAACAGTCAAGGAAGGAGAGCAGTTCGTAGCTGGTGGTGGAGTCTACAACCTCGTCTATCCGAGGCAGACCGAAGGGGTCTTTAGGGCAATGTTTATTAAGATTAGTGTAATCAACACACATTCTCCATTCTTTATTCTTTTTTTGAATGAGAATAGGGTTTGCTAACCACTCAGGATGATACACTTCTTTTATGAATTTGGCATCTAGGAGCCATTTTATTTCTACCTTAATAGCCTCCTTCTTGTTTGGCGTGAATCATCAGAGTTTTTTCTTGATCCGTTTTGGCGGTCGGTGAGACATTTAAGGAGTGCTCGATCTTCTCCCATGGTACCCCTAGCATGTCTATAGGTTTCCAAGCAAACATGTCGGCGTTGGCACATAGGAAAGAGACAAGCACACTTTCCTATTTGGGTCTGAGGTGAGCCCCAATCTTCACGGTCTTGGAGGGGTCATCGAGACCAAGGGCGACCTCCTTGGTTTCCCTGGACTTAGCGGAGGCGTGAGGAGGCTCCAGTGATGGAATCTCTAGGTCATCGGCGGGCACCATCTTGGTGTCGGTGACCACACTTGCCATCTAGATGGAGAGGTTAGTGGCTTCAGCGAGGGCTAGACCCTCTGTCTAGCAGGCATAGGCGATGGTGAGTTTGTCCCACAGGGCTAGGACTCCTACAGGCGAAGGCATCTTCAGCACCAAATAGGCATAGTGTGGTATGACCATGAACTTGGCCAGAGCTAGCCGACCAAGTATGGCATGGTAGGCGGTGTTGAAGTCGGCGACATAGAAGTTGATGTGTTCGACATGGTAGTTGCTAGCCATGTCGAACTGTACTGGTAGGGTGATCTCTCCAAGCGGTTTGGATGCCCTACCAGGTATCACACCCTAGAAGGAGGAGTCAGAGGGTGTGAGATCTCCTATCCCAAGGCCCAGCTCCTTTAGGGCTCCGGCAAAGAGGAGGTTTAGAGTGCTCCCACCGTTGACGAGCACTTTTCTGAAAAGCACTTTCTAGATAGTTGTGTCAAGGACGAGTGGGAAATGACCTACATAAGGGATGTCCGCCCACTGATCGGCCCTGCTGAAGGTGATGGGGACCTTGGACCAAGGTCGATAGCTAGGGCTGGCAACGACGTCTTCTACGTTGATGGCAAGCACCTGTTGGGCGGTGAGCTTTCATTCTCTTCTACTTTCGGTAGAGGCGAGGCCCCCAAAGATGGTGGCAACCACCTTGTCATGATCCTAGAAGGCATTGTTGTTGCCCCTAGGTGGTCGGTGGCCTCTAGCTCTGTCGTTGTTGTCATCATCTGACTTTTTGGCCTAGAACTCCTTAGCTAACATGAGGCAGTCCTTCATCTTATTCTTGGCATTCTTGTGGAGAGGGCACGGGCCATCGAGGATCTTCTTATATTGCTCATCATAGTTGCGCTTGGCGCGAGGTTCATCAACGGCGGTAACGATGTGGTCTGGTCAGCGGCGGCAATATTGACTAGACTTGGATCCTTCTGGCCAATCACGACCGCTATCTCGATGATGACTACGGTCGTCATAGCGGTGGTCACTATGGCACCGGTCATCGGGCAACCGTCGCTGCGACGAGTTGGGCGATGAGTGCCCGCATCCTTGTTGAAGTGCACCTCGGCTTCCTCGGCATCAACGTACTGGTTGACGGTTGTAATCATCTCACCAATCCCCGTTGGCGGCTTGTGGTTGAACTTGGAGCAGAGATCACGGTGATGAAGTCCTCAGATGAAGGCGGTGATGACCTCGGCTTCCGTGATGTTGGGAATATAATTCCTCATCTTGGAAAAGAGTTTGATGTAGCTATAGAGGAGCTCGGACGGCTTCTGGTAGATGCGGTTCAGATCATGCTTGGTGCCCGGCCGAGTGCACATAGCCATGTTTTTGTTGGTGAAGACCTTCTTTAGCTCTTCCTAGGATCCAATGAAGTCCGGGGCAAGGCTTGTGAACTAGTTCATCCCGGTTGGCATGAGCATGATAGGAAGATAGTTCCCCATGACACTGGTATCTCCTTTGGTGGTGCGCACAGCAGTGGTGTAAGCCTATAGCCACTGTGTGCGGTTCATTCATCCCTCGTTGGGTTCGACCCTAGTGATTTTGAAACCATGGGGCCACTGGAGTGTTCAGAGTGCCCTCGTAAATGCTAGGGGCCCTTCGGGATTGTTGTCGTCGTGATCTGTGGCATTGCCGACATTGAGTGGCTAGAGGGCTGAGTTTGGATCACCAAACTCTTGCTCATATTCTTGACGATGGCGTACTTCTTCATTGCGACCGAAACGGCGCTCATCGATACGTCGTCGTGCGTCTCAGAGATTGTTGAGGTGCACTTGAACGTCCTAGTCGATCTCCTAGTCATGTTGGCTAGGGTGTTCGATATGGTTACCCCTGGCCCCCCTAGAGGGGTTGTCCATCATTGTGATGCTGGTCAGCAAAACGACTTTGGCTGGGGCGGTGATTAGATCTTGGCGCAGCTGATTGGTGAATCGAGCTCGTGGAGTATGAAGGTCTCTAATCTTGGTGAATGTCATTGACCTAACAGTGCACCGCTTGAAGCATGGCGGTGACCCTAGCGACCTCCGGTGTCTGCGGGAGCCAAGCGAGCTCATTGGTGGCCACGACCAAGTTAGCACTTGGGGTCTTGTAGACATCATGGCCATCAACACGGACAAATTCATCGTCAAGGTTGTGTTGGAGTTGGTGTGATCTTCCTTGCGAGTCGAGCTGAGCCTCGGCTAGCATAAGGGCAGCCTCATTTGCTTGGCGTTGAGCACGGTTGGCATTCCTATTGACGCGGGTGGCATAGTCCTCCTTAGTTTCCCCTTCTCGTGGGGGGCTATCGACGCTGATGTTGAAGATTGCGCCTCCACGGAAGGGAGGGAAAGGTGGTTGTTCGGTGGAGGTTTCGGTGATAGTCTCCATAGAGCCCTGGGACTCAGAGTCTGGTTTCTCCTCCTAGATAGTTTGGAGGGATGCTCTAGGGTGTTGGCCGACTGTAGCATGTTGATGGCCGGTGGAGGCTGGTCGACGAACATGCTGCTTAGGGCATCTTGGTAAGTGGCAGCGACGTTGGTGAGCCCAAAGGGTAGAGCCATAACCCCTGGAGTTTCCCAAGCAGCCTTCGATAGATCTAGATCGGAGGGTAGTCGGCGCTGAACCAGAGTGGTTAGAGCTGATTCTATGATGGAGAGGCAATCTACGAGCTTCTGGCCAACCTGATCGATGGATGCGATCAGATCATCATTGTTGATTTGCCTCCTCTGGTAGCGGGGGAGCGGGTGGCAAATTGTCGGTGAAAGTGACCTCGGTGGTGGTTCTAAGATCAGATCTACAGTCGTAGGTGTTGGGGTGATCGGCGCAACATTGATCTGCACTAGCTCAATGAGCTCTCCAACTCTATTAGCGTTGATGATCCACGAGATCGATCCGACCGTGAAGATCTGGCCGGGCTATGGAAGGGACAAAGAGCCTACAGAACGCACCATCTTGTTCAACATGGAAACAGCACGCACACTCCTACCTGGTGCACCAACTGTCGATAGAATATCGTCAGCAGTCATCCGAGAGGTATCCCATGAAGGTAGATTGATCGGTAGAGATGCGTATACTCAAGAACAAGAAGGCAATAGAGACACACGAGTTAGACAGGTTTAGGCTGTCAGTATGATGTAATACCCTACTCCTATGGTCTGTTGGATTGTATTGGCTATCATATGATATTACATGAGTTTGGAGGGGGTCCCTGCCCGCCTTATATTGTCCAGGGGGTAGGGTTATAAGTCGGTTAGATCTAGGAGATAACCGAAAAGTAATAACAGATTACATGAATCATGGGATCATATGTATCCTAACAGATCTCGTAGTATCTTCAGGATATCTTTCTAGTGTCTTGCAGAAGGCGCCGAGCAGCGTCGTGCCCCGCAAAGCTTCATCTTGTGGGCTGGGCCGCCCTTGGGGGCGCAACCCATGTGGTTTGCCATGCGTATCCGGGATCGTGCCCCCACAGATTCCCAAAGCAGCAAAAATATATCTCAATCCACCATATCAAGAAAACTCCCACCACCTCTTATAGAGCTTGATGTCCCTGCTCTTGAGCTAAACAATAATGTTTGGCCTATCCATCAAATTGCTCTAGCTATCCAGATCTAGGATCATGATCCATAGCCTGAGATCACCAATTCTAGTAGTGCTGCCATGGGTTCATTCACAACACCAATTGATCCCTTGTTTGTGCAAGATGAAGATGTAGTTGCTGGAACTCCCATGCGGCAACCCCAGCCTACTCTTGATTTAATTCCTTTTCAAGTTCCAGTTCAATGGCCACAAACACTTCTGCTCTTCACAGAAGTGACGACGGTGTCGTATAAGGCATTGAAATTCAAACATAGGGCTATTGTCACACCCTAAAAAATTTGATTTTGGGTTGTGCATAGAAAACACTAAATAAAATGAATTATTATAATATTTGAATAAAATTTACCAAGTTTAGTTTGAGCTAGCACATATTTAGTTATAGGAAGAATGCGAATTTTCAAAGTCTTCTAGTTTTGACGGGCGTTTGGATGATGTGATGTTTGCTTGTTATTTCTTTGTGTGTTGAGAGTGAGCAAAGTCTTTAAAATACGTTAGTAGGTCGATTTTCCTTCTCCGGCATGCCTTTATCTTTTTCTATAATCAAATTCTTTGTTTCTCGGCTCAAGTTTTCATTGATAGCTTCCTAAAATCTTTTTATTGTAACGCAAATCACTCCTTTCAGTTCCTCGTTTGTCAATCAATCTCTATAAATTTCTCAGAAATTTTTTTAGCTTTTTCTGAAACTTGTTCCTACTTGTCTGTGAGCATAATTTATTTTTTAGATGATCCAAATTATCTTATCATGGGCTGCAAATATTTTATTTGGGTTCCTCATATTTCATAGGGACAATTGGCCACAGGACATGCCAAATGAGCACCGACGGCTGGTGGACACCGCAAATGCACCAATTTGCTGCTGGCCACTGTGTTTCCACTTTGAGTTGCCAGAAGACACCGTGCCCTGGTTTGAGCCAAGAGAGGAGAGAGAAATATTCATTTTGGACATGTGGTGCCCTCGAGCCAAAACGCCAACCTGGTCTGGTTTGACCACATTTAACCGGCCCGACCCGGCAGTTAGGGTATCGACGCCCTCCCGCCTTCCCTCTCTTCCCCATCCCCTTCTCCAAGTCAGCGGCGGTGGCGCAGGCTTGGCGGGCGCGGGATTGTCAAGCGGGCCGGTGGGGGCAAGCAGAGGCCTGAAGATGGCGACGGGCTCCAGCGCTTCCTCCTCGACAGGTTCACGCGGACCGAGTCGATAGCCGCCGATGGGTGGCCAGCCGCTGTGCCCTTTCTGCCGGACGGCCACCATTGTGGAGCGGACCTCCAGAACCATAAAAAACCTAGATAAGCAGTTCTACACTTGCAAGAATCAGGACTGGGTGAGTTTTTTGTACTTCATGTTGTTCATTTTTGTCAACGCCAACTCCAGATCTAGGGTTCATCCGAAATCTCTGCTTGAACAGGGCAACAGCAAGTGCGCTTTCTTCATGTGGAAGCCGGTGAGTGATGGCGTCGATGCTGCATCATTGACGGCCGAAGTCCAGGCATTGGAGAAGTCTCTGTTGGCCCTAGGCAATTCTGTTGAAGCTCAGAGTCTCCATGTCAGTAGAATAGCTGGGCAGCAGAGAGTGGATAGGTGGTTGAATGTGGCCAGTGTGTTTGTAGGAGTTGTGTGCTTTGTTGTCTTGTGCAGTTGTCTTGTGCATCTTAATGCAGAAGCAAGATTAACTTTGTAATGGCTTGAGAAATGAATGGAAGACAGTTATCTTGCAATCCCAAGTTTAATACAAGGAAACTAAGCCTTAGATGGCCATAATACAATACCAAGTGTCATAATACAATACCAGTCCAAGTGGAACCTCATATGGCCACAATACAATACCAGTTTACACATTACATAGTTCATTTGCTAGAATTCAATACCAGGTGTCATACATAACCCAGACCAAGTTTATATGGCCATAGCATCCTTAAACTGACAGAGAAGTTCACAAAATCACAAAAATCCATCATAAAGAGGAAGCCATGTTGCTTGCACACTCCTAGACTTCCATCAACCTCTTCTTGCTCCTAGTGCTAGCGCTAGGACTTGCTGATGATGTACTTTGGCTCCTTGTCACCGCTCCTTGGCTGGCCTACTTCCTTGTAACCGGGGAGTTTGAAACCCTGCACAGTTATACACATGTTAACATGTAGTCCCTAAACTAACATAAAAACTGAAGGTAACAGATGGATCACATACTATTTAGCAGGTGTGGGCTCTACAGGTGTGGGCTCTGCAGGTGTGGGCTCTGCAGCTGTAGGAGTTGCCTTCTTTTTCTTGTTGGGTTGTTTCCCCTTGGTGGAGGCCTTCCTCTTCTTCTTAGTACAAGGATCTTCTGGGTTTTCTGTAACCCAGATCACTTTTGGCTTGGAAGTCCTCTTCCTCTTCTTGGATGGATCTTCCGTGGTTTCTATGATCTCCACCACTTTTGGCTTGTAAGTCCTCCTCCTCTTTGGTGGTCCAGGTGGTGGGGCATCAGGATCATGGATAGTTTCATTGCAGGTTTTCTATAGGTGACCAAATCCACCACACCTTTTACACCTTCTCTTGCCTCTACTGCTTGTCCCACCTTTTTCAGAGCCAACTATCCTTCTCTTTCTTGGCCTACCTGCTGCTCTATAGCATAAAGGAGGAAGTAGCTTGAAGCCAAGGTCCACCTTCTCCCATTCTTCCTTGTCTGGCATTGGAGGCACAACAGATGCATATGTTGCTATGAACTTCTGCACAGAGTAGTAAGGGTGCACAAAATTCTCCAATAGGACCCTTCTTGTGCCAATGAAAGCTATGGCACGCACACAAGGGAGTCCAGTGAGCTGCCATCCTCTGCATGTGCACTCATGGTTGTCCAGATCAACAATGAATCTCCAAGGAACTAGGTGTTTATTCACTCCTCCTACTTCTCCAACCATTGGGCCACTCCTATGTATGCTATAGTTAAGGGATCTGCTTTTCTCATGCAGAACCTTCATGACATGAGGCAAAATCTTAAAGCCTGACAACTTTGAGGCTAGGTTTCTCCTAGTGCAGAACCTATCCATGATCAACTGCCTTATCTTATCCATGAGGTCTAGAACAGGTAAGGACTTGTGTTCCCTGATCCAACTATTGAATGTCTCAGCAATGTTGTTGGTGACATAGTCACATTTGGTTGTTGTGTTGAATTTGGCCCTTGCCCATAGCTGCTTGTGGTTCTCCAGCAGCCAATTAGTTGCCTTTGGGCATGCTTTGTGCATCTCATTCCAATGCCTCTCATGTGTTGTCATTCTGTAGCACCTTGATGCAGGCCACAAGTTCTTCTCAAACACTTCTCCTCTAAACCTCTTCTAGAAATTCTTGACAAGATGCCTCATGCATTCTCTGTGTTCTACACCATTGCTGAAGATTTTGGTAACTGCCTTATCAATTCCTTTGCCTGTCATTAGGAAACAAGAAAAGAACCAGAAAACACTGTCAGTCATTAGGAAATAAGAAAAGAACAAGGTCTGCTGAAATATGTTGAAATAAGAAAACTAACCTGCATCTGTTGAAATAACCAGACCATGTGGAGAACCAATTGCCTTGTGCAGCATCTTCATGAACCATTCCCAGTTCTCCATGGTCTCACTGCCAAAGACTCCATAGGCCACTGGGAACATCCAGTTATGGCCATCAACACCTATAGCTGAAGCTAACTGACCCTTCCACCTTGCTGTCAAAACTATAGAATCAATCCCTAGGTACGGTCTACAACCATTAAGGAAGCCATCAATGCATGGCTTCAGTGCTACAAACATCCTACAAAACCTTCTCTTCTTAATCTGCAACCATCAAAGAATGAAGGTAATGAAATAATATAGAGTTAGTGAAACAGCTACATCAATGAAACATGGCATAAACAAGTAATGAAAAAGTGCATACCTGCCATGTCTTCCCATCTGATAACTGAGATGCATGAATCCTCCACCTACACCTCTCTGCCTTATAGTAAGCTCGGTATCGCCTTGACTCACTATAAGGAACTACAAGTTCAACTTCATTAAGCATAGCATATTGCATAATACACCTCTTAAAACATAAACCATCTTCAAAAGTAACACCAACTACTATTTTAGGGTTATCTACGTCAGTGACATGCAGCACACTCTCACAGCCCCTCTCATCATCCACCTCTAGTGGGTCATCATCCTCTGGGTCAGTGTCAGGATAGTAAGAACAATCCTCTTGACCATCATCATTGAGCTCATCATGGTACTTCTCTTTCTCATCATCCACTCCTACATACTCAACCTCATCCTTCTCTCCCCAGTCATCATTCTCATCATCCTGGGCATCAGCACTCTCATCACTCTCATCACTCTCATCACTCTCATCATGGTCAGCAATGTCATCAGCCTCAAACTCTATAGTGTCATGAGCATTAACATCTGTAGTGTCATCAGGCTCAGTATTTCTAGAAGGACACTCAGCAGTAGGAGCTTGTAAATTATTAGGGTAAATCACATCTAAAGGCATAGCAACTTCAACATTTTCATCATCAGCAAGATTATCATGCTCAACAGGATTAGCATGCTGAACAGGATTAGCATCAACACGAGCCGTGTTCCAAGGAGTTGTGTCAATAACATCTACAGTTAGTGGCAGCTTCCTACTATCCCAATAAACATCAAATGCATGCAGCATAGCACTATCAGAATTTATGTGGACTATCTCATTCTTGGTTGTGTCAAAGAAGGAGACATGGAGATCTTGATCCTGACCATGAACTATCTCCTCACCGAGCAGCTGACGAAAACCCATCCAGTTGAAAATATCCTTATCCACCACACGCATGTAACTCTGAGTAACATGATAGTCACCGAGCCCATCCGGTCTTTGCTCTACATAAGCAGGAACTCTAATCGCCAATCTACACGCTGAGCTCGGATCCATGCTAAATCAAAACAAAGTGAAACCAAAATCAACTCTAATCTAAATCTGCCGTGTTTCTAACGCATCCGCAGGCAAACAAATCAATTGACAAGCAGAGAAGATAAATATCATACCCTTTTGGAAGCCATTTCAATTGAGAAACCCTAGGCGGAGACCCAGGGCACTGCGCGGTCTTCCGGGTTAGGGACGGCATCTTTGGGTTCCTGATGGGGGACGACATCCTCCTCAACTCCATATGGCGGATGACGCCTTCGGCTAGAGGTATAAGCGGCGGGGCTCAATGGATTGGACGGCGGCGCGGCGACGAACAATGGAGTGAACGGCGGTGGCGGGCGAGAAGGGGATGGGGAAGAGAGGGAAGGCGGGAGGGCGTCGATACCCTAACTGCCGGGTCGGGCCGGTTAAATGTGGTCGAACCAGACCAGGTTGGCGTTTTGGCTCGAGGGCACCACATGTCCAAAATGAATATTTCTCTCTCCTCTCTTGGCTCAAACCGGGGCGCGGTGTCTTCTGGCAACTCAAAGTGGAAACACAGTGGCCAGCAGCAAATTGGCGCATTTGCGGTGTCCACCAGCCGTCGGTGCTCATTTGGCATGTCCTGTGGCCAATTGTCCCTATTTCATAATGTCTCTGGAAATTTTCTCCGAATTTTAGAGCTTTCGGAGTATTTTTCGCGGCTTAAATAATAATTCTAGACTTTTCTAGAATTATTTTATCCACGAAATTCATTAATTCTGAAAATAATAAATCTCTCATTTTTCCCAATGCTCAAAGCCCATGTGCAATAATCCTAATAAATCCTAAAGGCCCATGCATTTATTTACTAATGGGGCTTTAATGATTATTTAGGTTTATTAGTAAATATGGAGGGTGCAATATCAATTAGTACCATATTGCTAGTTGATGTAGATGTGGAGAGTTTTTCTCCCTATAAATATGTACCAACCCCTTGGGTAAAGTACACCAAAACTACCGTAAGTGGAGCCCCTAGTTTGTGAAATCCCTCGTGTAGTAAATTAGATTTTTCTCCTCCTCGCCGTCGTCGCCGCGCTGCCTAGCTTGACCATCCTCTCCTTTATGCAACAAGTCGAGCCCACCCCTGTGCAGCTATTGTTGCCATGCCTGTGTGGTGGCTGTACGGGAGCCAAAGGATGAAGACGAGTTAATTACGAAATTACCATCAGTTCGTAATATTGTCGTCGTATATTCATTTTAAGTTCGTTTCGAGTCGTTCCAATTGCGTTGGATTCGTATCGATGTGATCTACATGCTAGTGTCGTCATTTTTCATGTCAAGTGACTTTTATATATATGCTTAAATATTAATTTGATTAATATGCATGCAACTAGTTTTTATAAATAAAAGCAACATAATTATATACAATGCTCTTTTGCAAATAAGTTTTAACATGACTAGTTGCTAACATAAATATGTTTCTAAATTATAATATGTTTAGTCTAAACACACATATCAAATTTGATTAGATGTTCGCACATGTCAGTTTGTATTTGCAAGTTAAAGTTGAATTGGCATAAATGATATCAAAATATTTATAAATAAAATATGATTAGCTTCAACTCAGTTTTTAAGTATAAATATAATTTGTTTAATATAAATTAATGCTACTCACCTAGTTTTTCCTAATTAACATAAATCAAGCTTATAGTCTTCTCTTTTCTTTTATAATATAAAACCCTGTAGTCGTTTCTTTACAATCGTAGTTCTGATTAACGTGCTTTTCATGTATGTGTGTTCGTAGCGACACGTAGAACATCTTTAAAACCTTTTTACTTTGTTGTTTCATATATTTGGTGTACTGTTCTAATTTAGTTCTATTGTTTGCTTCATGTATGATTGCATGGATACTTGTGGGGTGCTTTATGATCATGTTCAGTCAGTGAGCTTTACGTGTTGATTAAGGAGTTCCATTGAATGTTTGGATTAGAAGATGGATCTTAGTTTAAGGCAAGTATAGCATAGGATCTTCCTTGTTGTCCTATACACCTTAAATCATTTAATTCATACTGCATGTGTCTACCTTGACTACCACTATGGATTTTCTAGTACTTTGTTAGGTGTTGCATTGGGTAGTATGATGCTAGTGTTCAACTAAAGCCATGATCTTGTAACTTAACTAATGGAATATGCAATAAACATTAAAAGATGTTTTTTAGCTACATAGAATCAGGAGGCTAGAGCATAGGGTTGTTTTTATGGTGCTCTGGATTTCTCTCCCTAAGGACTTATCGGTATGTGATCATCCAGGACTTACAGTACAACTGTGAGGGCTATATGGCTCTGGCTTTAGCTCAGTATGAGGATCTTTTCTAGCTTGTTAGTGGTTATCTTTTTTGGCGTAAGAATGACTTGACGAATCGGGTATAGTGCGGGCTCTGTCCCCTTGTGTATAGGCTGCGCGTCATTACGCTATTAGGAAGGGGGGCTCTACATCTGTTTGTCGAGTGAATCTAATGGCCCTAACTTGTTAGATGAACCTTTGAAAGGCTTCATAGTGAACCCTGCTAACCTTCCTTGGTAGTGGGTCAAGAGGCTAATCTCCTTGGGCGAAAGGACAAATCACGACTCACAGTGAAAGTGTACAACCTCTGCAGAGTATAAAATTGGTATATCAGTCGTGCTCACAGTCACGAGCGGCCTTGAAACCCTTACGGAATATATGATGAACACTGATGATACTAATGATAAAGATGCTCATTAATGATTATTGTTTTTTATATTCACTATTCATGTTTACCTGATCATGTGTTTATATAGCCTTGTGATAAACTTGTTGTTACTCCTATGCTAAAATTGTGACAACTAAAAGTTAATCGCAGTTAAACCAGTGTCAGCCTTTTGAGCCTTATGAACCCAATGTTATATTTGTTGAGTACGACATGTACTTACGCTTGCTTTACTTTTTAAATCTTTGGATAAAAATCCTGGATGGGTACCAGATTGCTAGAGTTTGGAGAAATTAGGCCTGTGATCAACCAGTCAGTTGTCCCTGTGAAATTGGAGTCTTCACCTGAAGATCGGAGTTGTCTTTCCGCTGTCTGTTGTCTAAGGTTATATTCTTTATACTAAGTATGTTATATATTAAGCATTATCTATTGATATTAGCCTTATTTGTAGCTATATGTTATATTTGACTTCCTGGGCTCACATATGGTGTGCATCTGGTTTTATTCTTAAAACTGGATGCTACAGCTATATAGGGAAGTTTGAAGTTTTCAGGGCCATGGAATAACTAATTTTTTCTTGCTAGGCCCTTGCGCATCATCCAACTTGTAATATCAAGCTTGTGCTACGAAACAACGATTGGGGTAACATGATCCCCATCTCTGTAACATGTTTGTGATGCAATGGAAGTTTTGCTTTTCAAAAAAAAAGTGAGTTTCACATGGCCATACATGTCATTTTCTCTACTTCTAAACCAATAGTCGTAAAATTTCCTTTATGTGCAATTCTACTCACCTCCGATTTGCTCTGGTTAAAGTTGTGTTATCGGATTTTTCAGTTAGTACAGAGTACTGGTATAGTTGATGTCCAACAATTCTAAGAGGCCTAAGTTTACATGTCACCTTTGCAAATAGCACTCAAACTCTGAATTTGGGTCAAAAATTTGGGAAGTTGAACCTCGGTGTCTGGAATTCTGGATGTTTGCAAAATGTTATTCCATTCTCTTCACTTTCAGTCTTTCACATTATATGACTCTGAAACAAAGGCTCTCATGAGCAACATTTGCTTCTGTCCACTCGATGCAAGCCAATTTTCAGTGCTATCACCTACGCGTTTTAGGGGCTGCCAGTAATTAATGCCATCCAATCTTGAAATATGTGGCTTGGATTACATCTGGAGTAAAAATAGGACGTATTACTGGAGATTCTAACATTCTATTTTTTCTTTAAATCATCAAACTCAAAAGTTATAAAGTCATTCATGTGCAAAAAGTAACAGTATTCCAACTTAAATTAATGGAGTACTGATGGGAACTTTGCTAGTAATGTATTATGTACAAAATCAACTATACCAGTAACCTTAGTACAAAATCAAGATACAGTACTAAAGAAAGAAAGCATTTAGTTCAATGAAAATATATGGCACTCATTGGATACTGAATAACATCACCTATCATTTTGTTTCAAGAACCCCAAATGAAAGTAGGGCACATTGTGTCTGATTCTTTATCATTGGAAATCAGTAGATCATTCTTGTTGACACTATAATGGGCCTGCTTCAGATCGCCTTTTTGTTGTAGAGATCATAGTGCTGATGTCGTCAGAAATCCTATCTACAATAGGAAGGTATACGTATTGTACTTTAAATAACTATAAAATAATCAGGATTAGAAAGAAAGCCTAGGAAATCCATTGGCTTGTGCTCTAAGATCTTAGGCATCAAAATCTGACGTGAATTCACGAAGGTTTACATGCCCCCTTGAAATGGACGGAAGCTATTGTTAATGTCGATAATCATTTCTATATTCCAGTCATTTTTGCTAGTCACTCTGAAAGAACAGCTGTAGTCTTGCGCACCTACAGACAGCATATGATGGTTATTTATTTTAATTTGTACTTTGCTTAAATATTTAACCTGAAGAAATCACATGAGATGTGTGAAAGGTTGAGAAATATGTCACTACAATTCAGATGATATAGTAAGTAAACAACATATATGTGTGGTATAAATCCGTGAGCATTTTCTGACCAGAAACCAGATTCAATAGTGGATGTGAACGTGTAAGCATGCATTATTGGCGTTTCTCATAAGTCACCTCACAACTATATGATTATCATTCGAGAATTTTATTGGTTATGCATGGATAGCCCATACATGCTCTCTCAATGCAAGAAGAAAGAGAAACGACCTTCAATGATGTCGCTTCTAGGATAATCCAACGTAAATTTCAAATCATTGTCGAGGTTCAGTAAGCTGTCAGCAACAACATCCAGCAACAAAGAAACCAAAAATGTGTTTTGGTACTAACTCGAAGAATAGAAATAGTTTGCTAAAAAACAAGAATTTGCTCACTCGAATGCCATTCACTACTGGAGGCGGGCTCTTTGCCGAGTGCCTGTTGCACTCGGCAAAGGCAGCTTTGCTCTCGACAAAGCCTTTGCTGAGTGCAACACTCGGCAAAGAGCCTCCGTCGAATCCCCTTCCGGTAAAGGCTGCTTTGCCGAGTGCCAAATTTCGGACACTCGGCAAAGGCTTTGCCGACGCCGTTGGCCGACGGCCGACGCCGACTAATTTTTTTTTAAACTCTTTGCCGAGTGCCACAGCTCCGGCACTCGGCAAAGAAATCTGTTTTTTTAACCTCTTTGCCGAGTGCCACAGCACCGGCACTCGGCAAAGGGTGTTTTTTTTTATTTTTTTTTTATTTTCTTTGCCGAGTGCAATGGTCATTGCACTCAGCAAAGCCACCTCTAAATTCTTTTTTTTTGTTTTTTGCTTTTCTATTTAAACAACAATGCATATATATAATAGAAACCACAATTCAACGGCAATAAATTACAAACCACATTTATATATTACAAATGACCAAATTTGTCCGAAATCCACAATTTATTACAAACCACAAGTTCATAGTCCACAAGTTCACAAGTTCGATACATAGAAACTACTCCGCAAGCGGCTCACGGCGACTGCGCCCTAGCGTGCGATCCCGGCGACAGTCCGGGTGCGGATGGCCTGACTTGCGATGCCGGCGACCCTCCGACCTGGTTCGACGCCGCCCCCGATGTCCGCTGCACAAAAAAGAAGATATTGCACGTGAGTGACAAGATAAAAATGTAAGGAGTTTAAAGAAAAGTTAAAAATTTCGGCAGCACCTCCCCTGCACGGGGACGTTTCCAAAAGCTGCAAGAAAAACGTCGGCACGAAGGCCGACAACCACATTCCCGGCACGAAGGCCGACACATCAACTAACCCGGCACGAAGGCCCACACATCAACAAATCCGGCACGAAGGCCATCTCTAGGTTTGACACTAAGCATGAGCACAGAAAGTAAAACATACTCACCGGAGTAGACTGTGGTGGTGGCTGTGGTGCAAGCAGGTGTAGTGGGATCTGCCAACCTTGTTGCTCCCCAAGTTGTTGCACGAACCTGAGCAAACCTTCTTGCCGGGCCTCAATAGCTTGTAGCCTCTGACGCTCGGCCTCCCGCTCGGCCCGCTCAGCTTCCTGGGTCTCCTGCTGGGCTCGAAGTTGCTGCAGCTCGGCCTGCAACATTTGACCCCAATGTTTCAATATTGCAGAGCTAAGGAACGTAAAAGTCAAAGAATGACGAATGAAACTGGAATACTTACCTAGAGTGCCGTCACCGTTGTCGGCCGTTGGTTTATGGGCACGCTAGAGCCCGTGCTCGCTGCTCGGAGGCGGTTCAGAGGAGGAGTAGAGCCCGTGTTGAGGACACCGTCGCCAAGCCAGAACCGCCCATGCTTCTTGCCTTCCCCCACCCGCATCACGATCTTAGGATCAAGGCGCTCCTCGGTCCTCGGATCGTAGGCCGGCCCGTGGACTAATCTTGCCGCCTCCGTGTAAGAAGTGAGGCGGGTGTGGACGCTGGAATTGGTGTACGCCTCTAGGCCCGCATCCAGGTTGTACTCAATGTTGGACCTTGCCGGGCCCATGTGGGCCAGAGCATATGCCGTGTGTTGGCCAATTGGCTGGCCACCGTGCGCCGCCGACTGTGAGAAAGACAATAACATGTGGTTAGAAATCATGTAGAATTGAGCGCGGCTAGATTAGACAAATGGTGCAGACTTACATATGTCTTTGAATACTTGCTGAGGCTGGCACTGCCCTAATGGTGAGGGGCACCTGGCATCAGCGCTCGCTGGTCGCTTTTCTCCTGGTGCTCCTTCTGCCAGTCCGCGTCCTGCCATTTGTCCACTATAGCAGCCCAGCAATCGAGGTGGGTGGCGCACCAGCTTGGAATCGCCTACAAGCCATCAGAAGATCAAATTAGGCATAGTTAATCTCAAAATAAATCAACAGGAGATGTTTTCTATTTACCTATAGGTACTGCTCCCTTGTCAGAATCTCTGTCTATCTCCTCGCCTGTGTTTTGTTGATTCTGCTCTTACTGTCAGAATCCTGCCTTTGTTTCCACATTTCTAGCGAATAGTCTTTAGACATCTCTCGATTGGATAGCACCAATAGTTTTGCACGGCCCCCCCATTCGTACCTCGTTCGGGAGGTGCAAAATCAAATGCTGCATCGACAAGAAAAAGCCAGGTGGAAAGATCTTCTCCAACTTACAGAGCAACTCGGGTGTCGTTTTTTCCAACTCCTCAACCACTTTTAGAGATATCTCCTTGGCACAAAGCTGGCGGAAGAAAAAGCTCAGCTCTGCCAGCACCTTCCAGACATGCTCAAGGACGTAGCCTCAAACCATCAACAGAAGAAACCGCTCAATCCATATGTGCAAGTCATGACTCTTCATCCCTAAGACTCGGCCAGTATCTGGGTTCGCTCCCCTCCTCAGATTCGCTACAAACCCATCAGGGAAACTTAACGTTTGCATCCATTGTATCACTTCCGTCCTGTGCTTCTTTTTCAAGATGTAATCGGCCTTAGGCCTTTTCCATGGTTTGTCGTCTCTTGGAGGCAGCATCTACAACTTTTGGTCTGTCGCATAGTGTTGCTATGTCTACTCTAGCCTTAGGGTTGTCCTTTGTCTTGTCAGAAATGTCCATGAGTGTTGCCCAAAGTGCTTCGGCGACATTCTTCTCAGTGTGAATTACATCTATGTTATGTGGAAGGAGAAGATCATCAAAATAGGGAAGCCTCTCCAATCCCAACTTATGAGTCCGCATATGTTCCACACCATAGCCCACAAAGCGATCTTTGTTTGGATTAACTTTCTTTCTTTTACCCTTCTTTAGATTATCTTTCTGCGCTGGGAGCATGAGAGCATCTATCTGAGCATGAACCTGGGCACTAGTCATCTTAGGTGTAGGGTCGGTCACCGTGACACCTTTCGTGAAGTTCTTGGTGTCTCCTCTGAATGCATGGTCAAGAGGGAGGAACTGTCGATGCTTGTCGAACGACGAGAACTTCCCACCCTTCTTCAACCAAATGAACTATAGAGCTACCTTGCATACCGGGCATGGAAACTTCTCATGGACACACCAGCCGATGAATATCCCATACGCCAGGAAGTCATGCATGGAGTACTGGTACCAAACATACATTCTGAAGTTCTTTGTAGCTCGATCGTAAGTCCATACGCCTTCATTCCAAGCCTTGATCAATTCATCATAAACAGGTTGCATGTACACACCCATTTTGTTTCTTGGGTGTCCAGAAATTATCAACGTCAAGAATATGTTTTGCCGTTGAAGTAGGGCCCCGGGGGGGAGATTGAGGGGAATAGCGAACACGGGCCAACAAGTGTATGGGGCTGACATCATTCCATAAGGATTGAACCCATCCGTTGCCAGCGCAACACGTACATTACGGGCCTCTTCATCTTTGCCACGATGGTTGCCATTAAAGCTTTTCCATGCTTCACCATCTGCTGGATGTACCATCTTGTTAGGATTGTATCAAACGCCATTCTTGTGCCATGTCATCTGTTTTATGGACTCCTCGGACATGAATAGCCGTTGGAGCCTCGGTATGATTGGAAGGTGTCTTAGGACTTTCATGGGGATGTCCTCATTTTGCTCCTTCTTTCCATCACCTTTGTCTACCTCCACATACCTAGAGGATTTATACTTTGGACAGTACTTTGCATCCTTGTGTTCTTCCCTAAATAGGACACACCCCTTCGGACAACAATGTATCTGCTCATACGGCATCTTCAGTGCCCGAAGGAGTCTCATTGACTCGTACAAGCTGCTTGGCAGATGATGACCCTCCGGAAGCAGCCCCCCAATAATTGCCATCATAGCATCGAAGCAGGCTCGAGTCATGTTGTGCTGGGACTTCAACCCCAGTAGGTGGCCAATGGCATCCAGTTGAGAAACCATTGTCTTCTCATGTAGGACCTTCTGTGCCAAATCCAACATGGCCAAGAACGCCTTAGCGCTTGGCTCTGGCTCCTCCTCATCCTCCTGCTCGTCCTCCGTAAGCCTTTTAGCAAATGTTGCATCCTCATAGTCACCTAACCATCCTGGTACCTCGCCATCACCGTCAAATGCCTTCAAGCGTCGTCTCACAGCCTCCTCTCTAGGACGATAGGCTTCACCATGGGACACCCACCGGGTATAGTTTAGCATAAATCCATACTTGCAAAGATGTTGCACCATGACTTCCCTTGTTTTTCTTTTCTTGTTTTCACATTGGCTGTAGGGACAGAACGTGTCTCTCACTCCCTTAGCTACCTTAAATGCATGGTCCAAGAATTTCTCGGTCTTATCCATCCATTCATGGGTGATTTGAGCCTGACTTGGGCGTCCCATGTACATCCACTCACAGTTATCCATCCTTTAGCATATACATATAACAGAGTAATATAACCATCAGTTGCATCTGCATGGCGTGCCTACTGTCTAATAGGTGAGGATAGGTCCTAATCCCACCCGCGGATGCGTAGATGAGATTAGTTTCCATGCTCTACTCCAATCCGAGACAGAATTTCGGCAGCACCTCCCCGCTGTTCTCCCAATACACTTCCTGGAAGGGAGAGTGTGTATCCGGAGAACAACAATGAGGTGGTGCCGAAACTCTGTCTCGGATCCGAGCAGAACATGGAAACTAACCCATCTACGCATCCGCGGGCTGTCCAAAAAATATGGACAATCCGAAACAGATACGGTCATAGATATGCAGAGATCCGCATACCTCCAACCGTATCTGTTTCGTATGGGAGATGCCTAACTGGGCTACACCGATCTACGTACTACAACGGTAAGGAAGAGAGCTCAATTATACCTAGGGTGGTGGTGGAGACAGGCTAGCGGCGTAGTGGTGAGTCGTGTAGTGGCGAGTCGGTGCTGTGCAGGCAGGGCTACAACACCGACGAAGACGATCAGGGTCGCCGAGGTGCTCCGGGTCCCCTCCGACATGTCCTGCTCTGCAAAAGAAGAAAAACATCACTAAAAGTTGAAAATTTTGGCAGAACCTCCCCTGCACGGGGAGGTTTCCAAAACCTACAAGAAAAACCGTCGGCACGATGGCCGACGTCCACATTTGGGGCACGATGGCCAACACAACCACAAACCCGGCACGAAGGCCGTCAACGACATAAACGGCGCGATGGCCGACAACCCTGCGGCTTTACCTTCTCCTCCGGCGAGGGTGGGGATGACGACGCGACGAATGGTGTGGACAACATGGACGAACGGCGTGAACAACGTGGATGAATGTTCGTCCCCTCCACCTCGGCTTCCTCCCCCTCTCCCCTTCTCCTCCTCCTTCTTCCTCCTCCTTCTTCCTTTTTCTTCTCCTTCTTCCTCCTCCTTTTTCTTCCATCTTCTTCTTCCTTCTTCTTCTCCTTCTTCCTCCTTTTTCTTCCTTCTTCTTCCTTCTTCTTCCTCCTTCTTCTTCCTCCTTCCTCTTCCTGCTACCTTCTTCCTCCTTCCTCTAGGGCCACGGCGGGCTCGTCGGGGCCGCTGCCTTGGGCCAGCGCCGGGCAGGCGGGGCGCGGCCGGGCGCGCCGCTGCGGGGCGCCGAGCAGCCAGGGCGGCCCAGAACCGGTGGCCGGAGGCCGACCGGGGTGGGGTGGGGTGGCGTCGGAGCGGGGCGTGGTCGGGGCGGGGCAAGGGCGGGCAGGGGCCCCGGCGCCTGGTGGCCGGCGGCCCGCCGGGGTGGGGAGGGGCGGCGCCGCGGCGGGGCGAGGCCGGGGCGGTGGCGCGCCGGCGCGGGGTTCGCGGGGCGGGTCGGGGACGTGGCGGCGCGGGGCGGTCTTGGCCGAGGTGGAGCGGGGCGGGCGGGGCGGGCGCGGGGCGAGCTGGCGGCGTGTGGAGTGAGTGAGTGTGTGGGCCGGCCCACACATTTAGTTAGGGTTTCCCCCTTTGCCGAGTGCTGGGCCGGGCCGGCACTCGGCAAAGGCTTTTGTTTTTTTTAAAAAAAAATCTTTGCCGAGTGCCAGGGCCAGCACTCGGCAAAAAAAATTATTTAAAACTCCATGTTCAAATTTGGCACAATTTTAACTTTTTTGCTATATTTCGTTAGTTTTTTTTGTTTCGTTGAATTTTATGGAATATTTCGAATTTGAACTGTAGGTGCATGGAATAATCGAATTTGGTCGTTCAAAAAATAATATTCATGATATTTGGTGTATGTTGAGGCTGTATCCAGGAACTCACATAAAATTTCGAGCATCTTGTTGACGTAACACATGAAATTTCGAGCATCTTGTTGACGTAACATGACGAGGTACCTGCGGGAAAAGTGTATTTAAATTATATAAAATCCGAACGAAGTCCAAAAATGACAAAACTTGTCGGGGCATCGTGTTATCGCATGTAGAGTCTATGGTAAAAAATTGAGAAGGTTTCGAGCAAGTTGCGATGTCAAGTGCCGCCCTTTGCCGAGTGTCGGGCACTCTGTGGCACTCGGCAAAGCCACTCTTTGTCGAGTGCTAGACTTTACCGAGTGCCACCCGGTCCGGCACTCGGCAAAGAGTGGCTTCGTCGAGTGCCCGATTTTTGGCACTCGACAAAGCTGTCGGCACTCGGCAAATCTGCGTTCTCCCATAGTGATTAGAATTCTGGGTTCTGGGTAAGCACAAGGTAAATCGACTACATACTCAATTTGAGAAATTTTACAATGGTTAGAAAAAACATGAGACATTCATTGGACGAGATCGGATTGTGTAAAACTAGGAGCTACTAATGTAAAAATACCTAAAGGTACTAAATTGGTGGGGCAAGTACCAAAATATATGGGTCCAGGTTTATTTTTTATATTTTATTTTTTTGGTTACGTGTAAATTGGTAATTCTAGCATCTCTGCTCCACCCGTTCACGAGCTTTCTCCACTCGCGAATCGCGCCGCCGCCGCAGGTGCTGGCGTGCTGCCGCACCTGTACGGCAAGCGTGTCGACCTCTATCGTCGGGGTCTTCGATGCCAGCTGCCATGGTGAGACAATGAGAACAGGCTCATGTTGTCGGCCACCACGACGCTACCCAAGAAAGCTCTCCTTCTGATGCGCTGCCGGTCCATGCCGCAGAACTGCATGTCGCCGCTCACCTCCCAGTTCCCCGCCGCAAAACTAGCGCCAGCGCCGTCGCCGAACAGGGACGCTCGCGCCGTCGCGGTGTCCCCAGGCAACGATGATGCTCGTTATCCATCAAGAATACCATGGGCGGCGAAACGAAGCGCTCCACGGTCACCAATGCGCTCCTGGTCCTGGCGTCCTGCCACGTGGCTCTCGCGCTCTCCCATCTCTCCGCGCCGTACGACGACGACCCAGCAGCAGCAGCAGCAGCGCGCGTCATCGAGCCGGTGGGGTACCTGGCCCTCCGTGGCCTGCACGGTCGTCGCAGCGTACGTGGCCTTGGCCGCGTGTGGGGGGCGGCCACGGACGGGGGCCATGCATTGAGGACCTCCTCGCGGAGGGGCGGCGCACGTGGGCGCGCCCCGCGACGATGGCGCTGTACATCGAGCTCCTCACGACGGCCATGGCGTCGCTCCTCCTCACAGGTAGGACACAACCTCGGTGAAGAAAATACCCTCAATATTACAAATTATATTTAATAAATAATTGTTTTCAATTAGTTAGCTAGAAAATAGAAAAAATAAAGGTACCTAGAAGTACCAAGGTACTTTCCCAACCATTGTAAAACACCTCAATTTTGTTTGTCCTAGTAAACAGAAAGTACCTGTCCAAAGTAATGTTATCCAGCTGGTTAGGTAAGTAAAAAACATAGAAAGAAAATTGCGAGCGCTTAAAGCAGGTAGATGAGCCAGGTGGGGGCCTCAATTATGTATTTGTTTTAGTTCATATCTGTCAGCACATATATATATCTTAGATGCTGATCTGTATGAATCTTCTTGTCAGAGCAAGTATTATGGAGCCAGCAAGGCCGGCGGGGAGCACAGCCACGTCAGAAAAAATCACTGCTGGCGGAGAGAGAAAAGGAGAGAGAGAGTGGAGCGGGCGGCTAGCTAAACGTCGACTGAAAGCCGGCGGATGCGCGCGCATGCAGCTTCATTGGCTGCGCTACTGCTGCACTCACCGTTGGTTGGTTGCATGTGCTGTGTCAATGCTGCTGCTGCATTAAATGTTGTCCACGCTGGCGTTTATCCAGCCGGCAGCCGGCTAAACCATAATACTTGCCCTCATTGGTTAAAGTTTTGTGATATGCAAATATACTGTATGAATACATGAATACTGATGAAAAACACTAAAATATTGTCGCAGGTCGTCCTCAGCTACTTGAAGTTGGAAGTTCTACCGCTAATTCCAACAAATCGACATCATTATATGATAGCAAGGTCATCATAATATTTTGCGTTTCTGGGCGCTGCGATTACTTTGGTCATGGCTGGCAGTATTGCGCTTGTTGCGGGAATGGAAATGATCCAAAGAATTGCTATCAGACAATGAGTGCAGGGCCAAGTGCCGTCCATGCAACCCCAAATGCTCGCCGTAGTCACCCCTTTAATAGGTGGTGATTATAGGTCCACCACTAATCGCTAGATACAAAACGTAATGCTACCTCCCATAAATAACAACCAAATGCATGTAGAAGGACATTTTTTTTGGTAAAATAACAATATAAACAAGCATTGATCTTAATGGAAGTCCTGTTCTTACTATGTGCTGAAGGTTTTTTTAGCAATGTTGCATAGAGCTGAATCTGAAGGTTCAATAGGGGGTGTTAAAGTTTGTCAGAGGGCACCAAGTATATCTCATTTGTTGTTTGCAGATGACTCCCTTATTATGATCCGAGCCACAAAGAAGGATGCAGCCAAATTATAGGAAATTTTGAACATATATGAAGCGTGTTCTCCACAAATCATTAATAAAGATAAGTCGGCTATTTTTTTTTTGAGAAGTTGGTGGGGGGGGGGGGAGGGGGGGGAGCGTCCCCAGCTTTTCATTTCATAAAAGGAACATACATGAGCAGTTTGTTACATGCCATTTATGGGATATTAGCAGGGGATGGGGAGGAGAACAGCAAAGCCCAAGCATGGGCAACATGTCTACCTGATGGGGGCAACCTACATGCCCAAAGCTCGGCATCTTCGCAACACCCCACGAAGAGGCGAGTTTAGCAAGGAGGCAAGGAACGGAACACAACATCGTGCCTGTGCTTCCAGAGACGCCAATAACAAAGTAAAATAAAGGCATTGGAGTGGACGCCAACAACATGTCTAGCTACTTTAATAGGTGGTGATTAAAGGTCCACCACTAATCCCTAGATACAGAACATAATGCTATTTCCCATAAATAACAACCAAATGCATGCTGAAGGACATTTTTTGTAAAATAATAATGTAAACAAGCATTGATCTTAAAGGAAGTCTAGTTCTTTTGCAAAGTCTTTTTATTAGGATTAATTAGGGCCACTGTTTGCCTACGGCTGTTTAGTTTAAACGGTAAATGTGACCACCCGTGTCTGTGTAGGGCCTAAATGGTGAATTAAACGGTTGTACCGTCTAATCTCGTGTAAACCGTTAAAACCCGTCTAAATGGTCTAAGCAGAATTAAGTTAAACGTGATTCAATGAGTTAAAAAACCATTTAACTCACTATTTAGTTAACAGGAGTATTATAACTATCACATTTGGCACCCAACTAATTATCATAATAAGTATATGAGGTGGAGTGGGATTTAGTTTTCGAAAGAAATATTTGGTAGAATAATTATTTTTTTGTAAATATGTATACTACCTCCGTCATCAAAAGAGTGTCACGTTTTAGTACCTTAAGTTTGACCAATTATAAATAAAAAAGTATTCATGTTTATGATACCAAATAAATACCATCAGATTAATTACGAAATGTATTTTTATAATAAATTAATTTAAAGACATAACTCTGAATATTATTCACTAAAAACTTGGTCAAATGTAAACCATCTTTCGTAGCACGCAACCCATAGTTGTATTCTTTTCAGAACGGAGGTAGTTCTTTCTAACATATTTGATTTTTACATACGTAAATATGTATATTTTAGTGTTACTATACAAAACTATTTGGCCCATTTAAACACCATGTAAACGGCCTAAACCTAAACAAAGGTCGAAGGGTGATTGATTATTTACCGTTTAGCATTTAGGATAACACTATTTAAGGCTCTTTGGATCAATCATTCCCCCATGGAAATTAAAGGGGATTGGGGAGAGGAGATCTGTTCATTTCGCTAAGGAGAATGGATGTATCCAAAGTAGCTCTTAGCTTTTGATAAGAACATCACTTCTTTCAGATGCACCCGCCGCTCCTCCAACTGCTATACAAGGTCCAATGGCTAGAGTTTGAATGCAACAATTGAACCTAAAGGTGAGCTTGCTCTTAAACGATCTTTTCATGATTATGAGAATAGATCGCTACATAATGATGTTTTCATTTTTAGGAACATTAGAGGAGGTCATGAAGAGTTTGGAGAAAGGCATATAGGTGAAGAAGGCCACAACAAGGGCCCAAGTTGACTTTGAGTCTAGCTCGGCCTTCAGGAGCAACCCGCACTAAAACAGACAGCTAGGACTCATATGGACTCTGTTTGTGATGTTATATGTATGCACGAAAAGATAATTTCATAAGCTAACTGTTGACGCCGAATTGATCCTAGATCACACACTAGCTAGGGCTAGATCGTTCGGGCCACCATAGACCAAAGAACGCAACGAGGATATCACACATACGTGGTCAAGAATGGAGAGGTTTACAAGCAAACCACCAAAGGGTAACCAATCGTGCTTGCGTGATGAAGAACAGCTAGTTTCTAGACAAACTAGCAAATGAACCGTCAGAGCTCTCACCCGGGAGGGAACCCATGGGGGCAAGGACGTCACCGGGTTGCCCTAGGTCGGCCGGCAAGCCTAGGGCGCCATCCTTGGTTGTCGGATCAAGTGATGAACAACAATATAGGTTTGGAAGAGGGCAAAATAGAGTAATAGATGTAAAAAAGAATGATTGGATATTGGATGTATCTCAATCGGTCCTGATCATCTCATTTATATAGAGGGGGTGGTCTTTTCCCGATAGGAAATAAGTCCAGATCATAATCTCCAAGTTTCCCTCATCCAAAATAGATCCAAAACCGATTTCAAAACCAATCGGATTGGAATAGGACATGAAAACTGGCTTGGCAGGTTTCTATGGGAGCTGGGCAACCATACGACTAGCAAAACCGGTCTAGTCAGTTCCAAACCGAGTCGAGGGCTAAAAATCTTTCGAAAATCATATTTAATTCACTCGGAAACCAAATGAGACAAACCATATATGTTTTTCGATCAGCTCGACAAGAGGAACGCTATAGTGAAGTCCAATCTTGCGTTAGAGAAACTTTCAAAAACCAGCATGGACTCCAAGTGAGCATAAAAAACACTGTGCTCCACTGCTGACCCGAGACGGAGATGTGCCTTATGAGGTGTCATCCACAATGTGAGAGATATGGACCAAGGGTGCCTGCACCACCCATATATCTGATTACCACCAAGCTATCGGCCCGGCAACCGTCAAGGGAAAGGCCTGCGAGAGCTGACACGGTCGACCAACGTGGAGATCAAGGCAAACCAAGGCGGGCGTATCTTGATGATAGCTAGGATCAATCTGTTGTAATAAACTAGGAAACAATCTGTTAGCCCGATCATCCTCTTTGTAACCCTACCTCTCCTACCTATATAAAAGAGGGTAGGGACCTCGGGCTCGGGATCCAATCTTCGACCTATTCCATCTATCTCATAGCTAGGAGCAACTGCTCCTATAATTGAGCATATGAATACAAGAGCAGCCGCACCACTAGAGTAGGGATTAGCGTGCACCACGCCCCAAACTAGTATAAATCTCTATGTCTCATGTTCTACCATCTGATTCTGTCTACGTGATCACATTGCCGGAGCAAAATAATCCAACAGTTGGCGTGCCAGGTAGGGGCCTTTCGCGTTTAGATTTGTTTTTGTGTTTCAGATGGGAATCGTCTTCGACTTTGGTGATGAATCGGAGCAGATGCGGCCAGGCATGAGGATCATCTTCAGCAAGCTCGACTTCATCGCCAACCGGTTTGGGGACCTGCACCCGCAGGAGCCTGAGCCAACCAAACGGGAGTAGTCACTTACACACTTCAGATCCGAGCTTTCGCCACCAGATTGGAGGAGGCTATCGATGGAGGACCACTCGCCATCGCCCATCATCTAGCCCACCACGATCAGCTTTTTGTTGAACCTGGCCACAAGCCTAGGCTCAACGCCACCCTCTTTCTTCGCAAGATCGGGGACCCAGTCCCGACAACGGATATGACACCTGATTCGATCCGTTCCTGACACTCGAGAATGTCTACGCATGCGGCGACGACTCGCCCTACTCAACTTTTTTAGGATATCACACCGACTTCCGGACTTCCTATGGAGGGCCTAAAAAACCCATGTCACACTGATCGAGATCAAAGCGGTGATGATTTTGACTTGACCTAGTTGGAGTCACCATCCACAATCTCAGCCAGGGTGGTACCATCCTGGAAAAACTGGATCATTCTGATGAGAACAACCGGCCCCACAACATGGGAGCCGCAGAACTCATTAACACAGCGGCTTCACGCCTCTCTCTCTACGACCGCTACTGGCCATATGGAGTTAATCACACGGATGTTGATGATGATGACATCGTCTCGCATACATATAGTTGCTATCTCAGTGCAAATGGTCAAGAGGGGAATAGGCACATTACCCCTGAACGTTCCCCTCGTGATTATGTTGAGTTTGATTATGCGGCACCGTCCGAGACTAGCCAGTAGGCCCAGGATCACCTGCTTAATCACAATGACATGTTAGCGGATGAAAATCGAAAACTCCAACATCAGCTCTAGTAACAGAACGTAGCTCAAGGCCATCAGGCCCACAACGACATTCTGCGTGTAGCTCTGGTGTTTTCTAACTCCAACTAAAATCTAGCCGAGGCCATGAGGGAAGCAGCGGTGATGCCGCAACCATCCACATAAGAGGGTTGACAGGCTTTCCAAGGAATTCAAGAGCTGATAGTGGTGGCTGTCGATCGCATACCAGCACCCAACGATGCGTCTACCACTCGTAGCTGCGCACCCTGAGACTGGGGGGCTCGACCATCGCACTGATCTAACAGATCCCCATGCCACAACACCGGACACCGTTAGGGTCTCGCTCTATAATCGGGCGACAATGGTGGCGGACAGGGAGGAGGTGGCGGTGGAGGACACTCCATCAATGGAGGGAGTCATGAAGACGACAGGGAGGATAACAACTCGGACAGTAGCTATTGCTCCGATGGTGAGGGTGACACCCACCACGATGGGAGAAACCCCCAAGAATCGACCTGAGTTGGCGCCACGCATCGTCGGGGTCGATCCCTATGATTTGGTGGGACCCCCACATTTGGATACCAAATTTGGTTGGCCCCAACTCCCCGCAGGTTTCGTGCACCAAACATCAAAAAATATGATGGTGAGACAGACCCAAAGATTTGGCTGCTAAACTACCAACTCGCCATGAAAGCGGCATCTGCACCAGACACATTCTTCATGATCCAATATCTTTCGATCTACCTCACTGATTCTACCAAAAACTGGCCGAACAACCTTTGGGAAGGCATGATCAAGCAATGGGCAGACCTCAAGAAGGCATTCTATAATCACTTCAAGGGGGCTTACACAAAGCCTAGCACCTCATGGGACCTCCTAGGATGCAAACGCAAACCTAGTGAGAGTCTTCGTGATTACATAAAGCACTTCACTCAACACAAGAATAAACTCGAGGATGTCCCCGATGTGAGCATCATCACTGCCTTCACCACAGGCATTGATAGCGAACCCCTTATTCGCATCATTGGGTGAAGGAAGAACATTAGTCTCTGTGACATGTTCACCTTAGCCCATGAGCACACCGACGGCGAAGATTGCTTCAACGCCAGTAATGGCAAATACAAATCATGACTCACCGATGACGTGGACCAATCCTCACCAACCAAGAAGGATCATAAGCATAGAGGTGAGCTCATGGCCAATGCCGAGAAACAAGAGTGCAACAAATATAAGCAGAGCAGCAGGAGCCGCACAAAATTCGATGAGATCATGAACCAGATGTGTCAAAACCATGGCTTCCCGGTGAACCACTTGGCCAGGTACTGCCACACTTACAAACATGAGATCATCGATGCTAGCAAGGACAAGACAAAGGGTGGCCACACAAAGAAGGGGAAATACGGCGCCAAAGAGGATGACAAAGAAAGCTACCCCGACATCGAGGGCATCATGATCATCTTTAGGGGCCGTAGGCCTACGAGGACCACTGCCATGAAAAGGTAACCTGATGCCTCATCTTTGCCACCACACTCGCAATTCTTGTCTATCTGAGATGGTTGGAGTGCCCAATCACCTTCAACAGGGATGTACACCCTGATCATGTCATTGAGGCCGGTTGATTCCCTTTGGTGGTCAGCGCAGTCGTTGGAGGTGTGAAAATGACCAAAGTCCTTATGAACGAAGGGAGCGACATAAACATCCATTACAAGGGTGCTTTAGAAGAACTAAGCATCGAGACAAGCAAATTGTGTCCCTCGCATTCTTCGTTCCATGGGATCATCCTCGGGCGATGGGTCATGCCCCTCGGCATGATCACTTTGTCTGTCATGTTTGGTGATCAGGTACACTACCGCCAAGAGACACTCTCCTTTGAAGTCGTAGACTTCTAGGGCCCCTACCATGCCATCCTTGGGAGACGCTGCTATGCAAAATTTATGGCAATCCCCAGTTACGCCTACCACAAGCTCAAAATGCCACGTAGCGTCATCACCATCGTGGGTAGCTTCCAAGACACGTACGAGTGCGAGAGGCTGGCTGTGGAACAAGCCCAAAGAGATCTAATCTTGGATGAGCCAAAATGTGCTGACAAGGGCAAACTAGAGGCAGGCTCGAGAACGCCCCGACGATCGTCTTGAGCCCTAGAGCACTGGCTCACGCTAGAAACCTCGGCTAGTGTTTTGCCTCCTGATTCTATGGTTTTTGCCTCACCAGATACACCAGCGCCCCCAGCGGCGCCCGGTTTGCCCGAAGAGACAAAACCAAAAGAAGGAGCAAATGACTTGGCCGACATCAAGGACCCCGCAACCGGGGTCTAGAGCACCAATGGTGCATGCTATAGTAAACCTCGAGACAACCCCAAGGAGGGACGAAAGAAGACAACAGGGCAAGACTTGCCAGTGCTACTAACACGCGTCAGTCATCATTTTCCCCCTCCCTTTTTTTTAACAAAAAAACAGGTTGCTATACACGAAAGGATACTACACCTTAAATAGCCAAGGAAATACTTTCCTAAAGAATGGCTCGGGGGCTACATCCTGATTGTTATGCAACGATACCTCTCGAGCAAAGCCATACTAGCCAGGTGACACTCGACTCGACACACTCGGGAGCATAATGCAAATGTGGCAACGCCAAAGTAGTCACGGTGATATTTGTGGGCACAGCACTCAGACATGTTATGTTAACATGCCCGAGTGCTCAGGCTACTACTACAATATCACACAGCTACTAGTCTACAAAGCAAAATTTTATTCAAATATATTTTACACAACAGCAAACCAACAGGACCCGGCCTCAACGAGGAGTGTCCTTGATGACTTTCTCTATGTTTAAACCGCCGCAATGGCCTTGGTAGCGATGTCAAACTTGGCTATCAGCCATCTGACGTTGATGTCCTCGGGCACCACCGCCCGCTATGGGAACCTAGGTTCTATCGCATGCAGATCCACCTCCGGTTGAACATGAAGATGAGCGGCAGCAAGGGCCACCTTGGCCCCATGGCAAATGCCATGTGTCGTCACCTCCCTAATTCATGCTAGGAGGCTAAGAGCCTGCTCATGAAGGCTTGACCCTATCGGTTGCACCAACTCAATGGCGGCTTCCACCGCCTTTTCCAGCACCGCGCAGTGGTTGCCATTGGTTCGCACCATGGTGGCACCGCCACACGCCCAATCCACCGACTCATCATGCAGACGAGTCACCTCCACTAGCTTCACGACCATCTCCTCATTGGCTCGGTGAAGATCCAGTGCCTCAGCCAGGATAGCACCCAGTCGCTCCTATGTCGCTGAAAAATGCGGAGGATCAAGATCAAGATGAAAAATAACTCCACATGGAAAGCAACGAAGTTCAACTCACCGGTGAGCTCAGTGTGGGTCACCGTGATGGTGGCCCTAGCATCAGTCGCCTCCCCATCCATGGTGCCAAGTGTGGTCTCGGCCGCCACAAGGCACTCCTTCAGTCGTTCCACCTCCCGACACCCATCCCAGAGGGATTGCCCAGCCATGGCTAGCTCCCCTCGCATGGTATGGATGTCATGCTCGTCTCCTTCAACCTCCTCCTCATCGAAGGAAGAAGGTGGGGCCAGCAGTAGCATGACCTATGTTGCCAAGGGACGTGACAGTGACAAGGCTAACGGGGCAGCAGCGGGTCATGGCATCGAGCGCGCTGATGAGAAACCACTACATCAAGAAACACATTATATTCATCCTCGACAAAGTCAGCGACAGATCTATCCTCACCCGAATCCCATCAAGCACAGATGAAAGGCCTAGGCGGAGGGAGGCACGCCCCTCTTGGTGGATTCCTGCCTAAACTCCTCTCACTGATGCTTCTCTCTAGCTATGGATGGGAGGCAAGATCTGACGACTACAAGAAGATGCAACGAACAAGGGAAGGTGAGCGTGCAAAGGCTACTATGCAGATGTACTGACTCCCCTTCCCAATTCCTCTATTTTATAAGCAGGGGACGTGCACGGTTGATGGAATCCTAGCAGTCTCCATAGGTGAAAGTGGAAGTTAAGGCCCAGCCATGCCCCTGTGATCTCTAAGAGGCATAACTTTCGAGATAGACGTGTGGAGAAACGAGCCGCCGAAACCGACGCCTCAACTTCTAAGAGAAGGAACATGTCCACATAATTGCAGAGGCCATGGGACCAACCGGTCCATAACTTGACGTACCATCACCTGAGCCAGTGCAGGTGAGTGATCTGACACTCAAATTAGGTATTCAGCCCGGCTCACCCCTTTTAGCAGGTGTAAGTGGTACATGATTCGTTCGCTACCGACCTTGCCACTCTAGATTCAGGGGGTATTCAAAAGGGTCACTAGTCTGACTCTAAAACCTCTGACACTCAGTGTCATGTAAATCTCCCAATACCCGGATGAGCTCAAAGTATCTTATTTCAGCGGATGTGTGGCCCTTTGGGGGAAACCAGAAAACTGGTTAGCCAAAGGCTGTAACCAAAGTATAAGCTCCTAGAATCTAGGAAAAGAGTTTTATGATGTGCCACCATGTTGGTATATTTAACGCACATAGATAAATCCGTAAATGCATGGATACCGCTGTAGCTTTCACCCGGAGGTATTCCAAGTATTGTATCCACATGGGAATGTGTGAGACTAACTACGGTCTAACTTAACTAGGGGCAGCAACAATATTAGGATAAATAGGAGCGTAGAGAGGATACTAAGGTTCTCTAATTCTGACTTAGGTAAGCTATGTCTTTTACTATTCAACTAGGGACATTACTAGGGAAAGACACCAGCAAAGAATGCTTTCCTTCGCAACCGTGTCCTACTTGCACCTACAGATGGGAGGTGGACTACAAAGGATCAACAAAGCTATATAGTATAGGCTGCAAGTTGGGATAGGAGAGAGATTCTACCACCGAGTTTTTAACTCGAGTGATAGGAATGGTAAAAGTGTCTCTCCCTAATTTTACATCTAGATCCCCTATTTTTGGTGGGTCTATGAAGAGTTTTTCTAGGGAATGCCCTATCAAGACATAAAAGTCCTAAAGATCAAAAACATGGAAATCAAGGGCCAGAACGGTATTATCCAAATGTGGGCGTACATCATGTAGGACCCCTTAACTTTCCAAGCTAGATCTTGGGGCGAGTCTCAGAGTTTTGCGGGTAGGGGCAAGGGGTTCGTTGCCTAAGTAGGCATGTGCATAGGATGAGGACATGAGATTTGCCCCTACCAGAGGATTGTACAACATATTCATCCAATTCCCTTGGATTTTACAATGGATAGGTAGGGAGGTGGCGTGAATCTGAATTTCTTTAGAAGAAAGCTCTCCCTCGTCTACCCATTCGCTACTCATGATAGCGATCAACTCCTTGATGGATTCCCTAAGAAGTTCTTTGTCCAGAGGATCACAAGGAGTGACAGGGACTAGTGGCCTCTTTTGGCAAGCGTAATTCGAGGTATTTCTGAAATCTTCAAAAAAACTCGTCCTCGAAATATGGAAGGTCCGAAGGTTGGAAACCTTCCTTCGGATCTTCTGGTTTGGGCGAGGGTCTCTCTAGGGATGTTATGGGTTCAGCCTCAGCCGAAGAGACTTCCTCGTGGCTCAGCTTGGGTTCTACATAGATGGGTTCTAGCGGGGGAGTGTTCTCCAGAATGCGGTCTAGGAGAGCTTCTCCTTCCGCTGTGGTCTTATGGGTAAACAAACCTCTGGCAGCTATATCGAGCTATAGGGCAGATTCCTTGCTAAGACCTAACCAGAAATGATGTAAAAGCACATGGTTGGGTATAAACAAGTCTGGGCCAGATCTTGTTAAAATTGAGAATCTATCCCAAGCTGCACCTATAGTTTCCTTCTCTTTTTTTTGAAGTTTAGTATCTCCTGTCGTAGGGTAGCGATTCAGCATATATGGAAGAACGCAAGGTAGAATTTGTTCCTTAGTTCTTCCCAATATCCAGCTACCTTCCCTACGTTGTGGGCGTACCATTGTTTCGCCATCTCATCAAGTGAAAAAGGAAACAACTTCCACCAAAGTGTTTCTTGTGACATGCCTGAGATGGTTAGGCAAGCACAGAGCTGCTCAAGCTCCCTTAGGTGATGATAGGGGTTTTCATAATCCAACCCCAAGAAGGCTTGTTCCTGAACCATGGCTATGAAGCCAGGGCGGAGTTCATAACTTGAAGCTGTGATTGGCTTCGAGGATTGTGGAGGTTCAACGAACTTGCCCTTGGGAGCAGAAAGGTCAAGAATGGTAGGTTTCTCCATTGGAAAAGAGTAAAAAGAAAAGAAAGGTAAAAATAAAGGATACACGGGCAAACTAGGTTCGGACACTAAAACAACAACCGTTCCCCGGCAACGGTGGTAGAAATGCTTGTTGGTGCTTCTTAGCGTAAGCAAAAAAAGTCCGCATGCGTACGGAAGTACTGTTGTAGCACTTCACTCGGTGGTATTCATGGTATCGTATTTCCACGAGGAACAGAGGTGTAAGTAGTCGCTTGGTTGGTTTACCTAGGACAACAAGATGAAGGGTAACTTGGGTAGTGAGGTTCTTCTAAGGGTAGAAACCTTAAGCAAAGATAACTTTGTAACTACAAACTCACTTCAGGCATCGAAGTGCACCTGATCTATCAGGCGATATTGACATACAGCTCTATGCCATACACAAACATGGGGGATTATAGAGGACAGATAGGGCTATCACTACCTACCGCCTACCCCTCAACTATGGGATATGAAGCAAACAAAGGTAGCATGTAGCTTAGACACCATGTCTATGCTAACCGTTACTACTCTAGCGTTGGCCAGGAACTTTCGTCTTTATTAGGAGTCCTCTACTAGAGCACTAGTCGTGAAGACGGATGATGAACCTGCAAGTAAGTAGCAACAATGATAACTTTACTTAAGGGATCAAAACCAAAAGATGAACACAAACTTCTTACTCCAAGTAGTAAGACAAACATAGGGGTACAAGTGTAGAGGGGGCCGACAAGTCTGGCACTCCGTTCACCTGAGGTACAAGGCTCGCCGAGTACAAGAGGTAGAAGGTACCGCTACTCCACTATTCCTCTAACTCTTTCCTCTCTCACTCCCTACTCTAGTCTATCTAGAAGCTAATGGAATGTGTGTAGCCCTTCTTCTTCTCCAAAGTGTATGCTCCTTCATGGAATGAGGAGGGGTCTTTTTATATAGCTTGAGTATGATGGTTTGGTGTAGTATTTTTTGGTAAGCGCCGCATGCAATCGTCCTAGGGGCATTAAATGCACCACCTCCTGAACAGTGGGCCCGAGAGGCGGCAAGGGGGATGCGGCTGCACCCAGGGTGCGCCCGCACCCTTGTTGGTGCCTCCCCACACTGCCTTTGCTAGGTGGACCTTGACCCTTGCCATGCTGGTGTTTTGGCCCAAGTGTGGAGTATGAATGGGCTTTTGTTTTTGTTTTGCTTGAATACACTTTCTTAATTGCACATTTTGGTGTATTTTCATACTTGTGCCTACAAAACATGTATATACCAAAACTCATGGAAAATGTGAGTTGTAAACCCTAATTCTAAGTTTTGGCAATCAAATTTCTTTTATTTTGTTTTAATGTTGGCTGTAGGAATGTGAGTTAAGAATCCCCAACAGTGAGTAGGGTGATTATACCACTGCATCGAGGAATGAACCAATCACAATGTGGAGATAACCAATCACCGAGAGAAATCCAATCACACAAGAGATAAAAGATTTTTCTCCCAAGGTTCACGTGCTTGCCGGCACGCTAGTCCCCATTGTGTCGACCAACACTTGGTGGTTCGGTGGCTAAGAGGTGTTGCATGAACCTCGTCCACACAATTGGACACTACAAGAACCTACCCACAAGTGAGGTAGCTCAATGACATGCGCAATCCAATAGAGTACCTTTTGGCTCTTCGCGGGGAGAAGGTCAAGAACCCGCACAAGCAACCGATCAAGGTTGGAGACAATCACCAACTCTGCTCAATGATCCTCCAATCACCAGGCCATCTAGGTGTTGGCAAACACCAAGAGTAACAAGCTCACAACCAGCCCAAATCACCCAACTAGTGCCACAAGATGATGCAACTCAATGCAATGCACTAGAGGCTCTCCAATCTCACTCAACACGAAAAAATCAAGTGAGCAAGTGAGTGGAGTGTGTTGCTTAGCTTCTAAAGGGTGTGGACAAGGGTAAGAGGTGCCAAGAGAGTGGTCAAGGCCAGCCACACCCTCTATTTATAGCCACACAAGCAAATAGAGTCGTTACACCTTTGGAGTTGTTTCTGTGAGGGCATCGGACAGGGCGGTGCCTGGCACCAGATAGGGTGGCGGTGCCTTCCAATAGTCGAATTCCAATAGCTACAAACTAGCCATTAGGGCACCAGATAGGTGGCAGTGGCACCACCCAAGGGGTGGCGGTGACCACCTAGCCATGCCCTAGAAAACTGAGTCTCTGGATAAAAGGGATGGTGCATCACCGTACCTATGGCGGTGACCATGGCGGTGCCCCCCTTTGCTTTTGGTGCTCTCAGGTAAAAAGCAGTGGTGGTACTAGATAAGTGCGGTGGTGCCCATGGCGGTGCACCACCGTGCACCTAGCAGTGTACACCAGACACACCAATGCCTGCCCTCCAACTCACTGCTCTCGTCCACCTCAGGTGGGCACCGCCATAGGGGTGGCGGTGCCACCAGAACAGTGGCGGTGCCAGCCCCAACACCAGCGTCTCTCTACCTCTGCAAGCCAGTCACCGGATAGGCTAGGGCGATGCACCACCACACCCATGGTGGTGACCACCCCAAGGCAAACACCTCCATTAGCTACGTTTTTTATTCTCGATTCGATCCAAAGCAGTCTAACACTTCTTTGCAAGCATGTTAGAGCCAAGTTAGCATTTCTCAAAATATTTTCAATAAATATTTTTTCCTGCTCTCCGATGTGCATGTAAGGGACTATGACGCCTAAGAGGGGGGATGAATTAGGCAACTTAAAATTCTACTTCTAGCTAAGGCCTCTAATTTCACCTAGTCAAAACCTATGCAAGAAAGTATTCAATCTAAATGTGCAACTACGGTTTTGCTAGGTGTGTTGCTATCTCTACCGCAAAAGAGTTATGCAACCTAGGTTCCAATCCTATCAACTAGCCTATCAACTAAGCTAGGGAAGTAAAGCACACAACCAAGGTAGCAATGTAAATGTAGAAGGTAAAGATGAGGTAGAGATGAAACCTCCCATCGATGACTCTAGTATTTTTATTGAGGTATCGAGAAGCGCTCAAGCTTCCCCCTAGTCCTTGTTAGAGCCCCTTGTAAGGAATCTCTCGCAAGGGCCAAGCTCTTGGTCAGGTAACTCCATAGATAGCCCCAGGCCTTCCCCACGTGGAAGTGGATCTCCGGTGTGCCTTCTTGTAAGCCTCTCCTGGATTGTTCCCCGTTGTCTTCACTATCAAGCTTCCAGCCAAAACGTCGTGGGCCTTGTTCCCTTCGGTACACGGTGGCAGCCACACCACAAATGCGGTTGATGTGGTCTCGCAAGACTACAAGCCCCACCGCGTACAAGCACGGTGCGCGCAAGCACCTTTGGATGAGAGGTATGCAAACCTCACTAGCACCTAGACCTAAACCTAGGGCAAGAGCATATGAGAGTGGTCTAACTAACCTAAGCACTTCGCAAAGCATCTATGCTAATCACCAAGTGATTCTTTTAGCCTTATGCAAGTGGAGAGCACAAATGAGGTGTGGTAACACCCTCCTATCTTCCCTTAGCTCCCTCTCCCTCCAAATGGCCAGTTGAGGTGGTATTTATAGCCCCCAAGTGGAGAGCTAGCCATTGGAGATGAGATCCACTTTTCTGCGTTGTCACCGGACAACAATGTGCAGGCACCGGACATAGGGTGGCGGTGACCCAACGGTCAAATTGTAGCAGCTATTTTGAACTAGCTGTTGGACTGGTGGGCACCGGACATAGGGTGGTGGTGCACCACCCTAGGGGTGGCGGTAACGACCTAAGCCAAACCCCCGAAAACGGTGCTCTCTAGAAAATTAGGGCGATGCCACCACCGGACAGTCCAGTGAACATGGCGGTGCCTCTTCAGCTCAAAACCAAAGACCACCTATTCAAGGTTGTAGAGCTTTTCATTAGCTTTTTGAAAAGTCCAAGATCATCCAAATCGGAGTTCAGAGCTAAGAGTTATGCCCAAAATACGAAAGTGTGTCACGTGCTGAAAAATAGGGCGGTGCCCCTGTCCGGTGCACACAATGTTGTCCGGTGCCAGCTGCAGTTTTGCCCTTTGTTCATTTATTCATGATCCTTATTTCAGGCTTCTTCATCTTGATGTCTTGGACTCCTAGCTTCACTTCTAGGTTGATCACACATCCTCTAGCATCATCCTTTGAGTGTTAATCATATTCTTCACGTCCCAATCTTGGTCCAATCCGCGTTTGCATCCTATTGCACTATAAAATAAACACTTGCAAATACGTTAGTCCAACTTGGTCATGTTGATCATCAAACACCAAAATCTGAACTAAATGGACCGAGGTCCATTTTCCTTACAATGCACTAGGCCTAAATGCAATGCATGAAGTCCAACACCTAGTGGGACTAGATGACCGAATTGTCTAGTTAAGAACCCCTCTTAATAGAATGGCCATCTACCCTAAATGTGATCACAATCTCTAGTGTCTTGATCACCATAACAAAACCCCTATTTATACATTTGCCTTGATCTCCATAGGGTTTTGTTTTTCTCTTTCTTCTTTTCCAAGTTGAGCACTTGATCATCATCACATGTGGCCATCTCATCATTTCATGTGATCATCACCATCTCTTGAGTGCCACCATGCTCCACACTTGGATTGCACCAACCTAGCTCATATCACATCTCATGACAAAGGTTAGTGCATAGGTTTCATCAATTATCCAAAACCAAACTAGGGCTTTCACAAGCCATAGTCCTTAATCAATTCTAACCATTGACGATGTCTCAAGTTTAGATCTGACCGAGAGAAGATGTACTTTAAGCTTTTATGGTCCGTATAGATGTCACTCTTGTGGCCAATAAGATAGTGCCTCCAAATCTTCAAAGCATGAACCACTACAACTAACTCCAAGTCATGGGTGAGATAGTTCTACTCATGTTTCCTTAGCTGTCTTGAAGCAAAAGCAACTACTCTTCCTTCTTGCATAAGAACACAACCCAGGCCTTGGCGAGAAGCATCATAATAGATGGAGAACTTCTTGCTCAAATCCGGCAATATCAACACTGGAGCAGTAGTTAATCTCTTCTTCAACTCTTCAAAACTAGCTTGGCACTTTTCTGACCACACAAACTTGGCATTTTTCTCTAGCAATGCAGTCATAGGCTTGCCAATCTTAGAAAACCCTTCAATGAACCTTCGATAATAACCAGCTAATCCAAGAAAGTTGCGAATCTCACTAACATCTGTTGGCGGTTTCCAACTCAACATATCATTTACCTTGCTTGGATCCACTATTATTCCACCATTAGAGACAACATGGCCCAGAAAAGAAACTTCCTTCAACCAAAACTCACATTTGCTTCGCTTGGCATACAGCTTGTGTTCCCTAAGCTTCTAGAAAACCAACCTTAGATGTTTAGCATGCTCTTCCTCATTCTTGGAGAAGACCAATATATCATCAATGAACACCACAACAAACTTGTCAAGATATTCCATAAACACCTTGTTCATCAAATACATAAAGTATGCAGGTGCATTGGTCAACCCAAATGACATAACTGTGTACTCATACAACCCATACCTCATAGTAAATGTTGTCTTGGGTATGTCAGTAGACCAAATCTTTAGTTGATGATAACCAAAATGAAGATCAATCTTAGAAAACACACAAGCACCTCTCAACTGATCAAATAAATCATCAATCCTAGGCAATGGATACTTATTCTTGATGGTAACCTCACTAAGTGATTGACAATTGACACACATCCTCTGAGTACCATCCTTCTTGTTAACAAAAATAATAGGTGCTCCCCAAGGTGAAGAACTAGGACGGATGAAACATTTCTCTTGCAACTCTTTTAATTGTTTCTTAAATTCTTCTAATTCATTTACCCCCATTCTATATGGCCTCTTAGTTATAGGTGCAATTCTAGGTAAATGCTCAATAATGAATTCAATGTCGCGATCGGGTGGCATACCTGGCAAGTCATTGGGGAACACATCTGGGAATTCATCTACAATTGGGTCTTTTTTCTGGCGCCATCACCCAACTGGTTCATTGTAGCTGTTTGTTGCTCTTGCACTGCAACTTCAACACTAATTATGTCCTCCTTGGGTGTTGTTAGAGCTACCACTTCCTCTTTGCACTGAACCATAGCTCGATGTTGCTTCATCCAATCCATACCCAAAATAAGATCAATCCTAGTTGTTCTCAACATAATGGGATTCACCTTGAACTCTACCCCCTTAAAGAAAGCTGAATTGTGGGGCAAAAGTAAGATGCTTGCATTCCTCTCCCAGGTGAGTTGACTAAGATAGGATTCTTGAGAGCACAGAGGGGTATACTATGTTGTCTAATGAACATTTGTGAAATGAAAGAATGTGAAGCACCAGAATCGAACAAAATTGTAGCGGTGTGGAGTTGATGGTGAATGTACCAAGCATAACCTCTGGTGCCTCCTGTGCGGTCTCTGCGAACACATGATTCACTCTTCCAGTGTTAGGAGGTGGCTGTGGAAATTTCCCCTTGTGGTTGTTGTTCTAATTCTGAGGAGCCTGGTGATTCTACTTCCTAGGACAATGATTTGCATAATGTCCAACCTCACCACATCGATACACACATTGGGGTTATTGGGTGCACTACTCTTCATGAGAGCATTGTTGGCATTCCCCTGGTGTGATGCCTGATTGCCCAACTGTTGTTGTGGGTGTTGACTGCCATTCTGCTATTGGTACTGAGGACATTGTTGGTTCTGGTTATGGTTCGACTGATTAAACTATCCCTGGTACCTCTACTGATAGCCTTGTTGTGGATTGGTGCACTGACGAGTGCTACTTCTAGAGGCTTGTTCCTGAAGCCTCCTTTTCTTAGCTTCCATCTCCTTGCGCTTGTTATCAATCACGATAGCGCGATTTACAAGAGCCTGAAAGTTGGCGTAGGTGTTGGACATCAACTGCAACTAGAGACCATCATACAGACCCTTGAGAAAGCGACGCTGCTTATAAGCATCATCTGCCACCTCATTAGGAGCATAACGTGACAACTGAGCAAACTTATCACGATACTCACTCACAGTCATATATCCTTGCTTGAGAGCCTAGAACTCCTCCTGCTTAAGCTCTATCAGTCCTTCGGGAATGTGGTATGCTCTGAACTCCTCCCTAAATTCCTGCTAGGTGATAGCAGGAGCATTGTTGGGACGTCTATACTCATGTGATTCCCACCAGTCTTGGGCTGCCCCCTGAAGCTGTCCCGATGCATATTGCACCTTCTCCATGTCATTGCACCGCGCTATATTCAGCTGCTTCTCCATTGCCCTTAGCCAATCATCCGCCTCCAATGGATTAGTGCCATGAGTGAACACCGGAGGATGGCCTTTCATAAACTCACCATGCTTGTCCCTGACATGGATAGGCGGTGGTCCTCCTGCGGGCTGGTTATCCATGTGTTGCATCATTGCCTGCATTAGTTGTTCTTGCATTCCCATGAGTTGTTCCACGGTGACCTAGGGTGGTGGTGGTGGTGGATCCATGGGGGCACCTCTGCCACGGCCCCAGCATCTACCTCTAGCAGCCATCTATTTTCCAAAATAATATTCAAGATTTTAGAGATATCCAAGTTACAGATCAGTTATATATAGAGTAAAGCTAAAAGTTTTCTGGGTGGGTTCCGAGAACAGCAGTGCAAAGAAACAGCCATATCTCGAGTTCCAGGTATCAAAAAAGAGACGTTCTTTATATGTATGGAAAGCCTAAGAAAATAGCTACAACTTTATTATATATAACTTTTTCAGATTCTGTCGTTAAATTAAGGTGAAACAGAAAAACTTAAATTCTGTCCAGAGAATCTATCAGCGCAGAAACTTCAACTTGCAACAGCTATATTTCTCAAACTAGAACAGGTATGAGGGTGATTCCAGTGGGGCATATGAAAGATGCAGAAGTCTAATTTCATCCCTAAAATTTTCATGACCTTTGGGCATCTAGATTTGGAGATATCTCCTGATCAACACGGGCTGCTCAGAAAAACAGCACCCCGCAGAGACGAGAAAAACCAACCCAACTATCTATTCATTAATCCTTATGTCTTAAGCCTATATCTAAATGAAATTATAGGAAGAACCTACAAAATCATTTCAATCATCCAAAGATCCAAATCAAGCAAAATCATAATGACAATACAACAAGTGATGAGGACATCACTCCTTCAGATGTACCCGCAGATCCTCCAACCGTTATGCAAGGTCCAATAACCCAAGCTCGAATGCGTCAGCTCAATTTAGAGGTGAGCTCATTCTTAAGCGATCCTTTTCATACGTTTAAAAATAGACTACTACCTAATGACGTTATCTTGCTTAGGAACATAGGAGAGGGTTATGAGGAACTTGGAGAAAGGTATAGAGGTGGAGAAGACCAGCAAGGATGACCAACACAAGCTGGAGGCCTAGCTCAGCTCGACTTCGAATCTGCCTCGGCCTCTAGGACCAGTCAGCAGTAAAACGGATGCCTAGGATGCATCCGGACTCCGTTTTTGATGATCCACATATGGCTGGAAAACTCATTCCATAAGCTAACTAATGGCTTTGGTTTGAGGAACAAATTCCACAGGAATCAACCGGAATCATCAAAACAAGTCAGAGTCCAGAATTTGTCAGGGTGCTGCATCACCGTTTTTGGTCCGTTGGGCCGTGTATCATCTGTGAGCCATTAGGGGGCACATCTAGGAGTCTTTGCATGACCCTAGAGTCTTCATAAATAGCCGCCACCCCTCCATTAGGGTTTGGGGTTTTGCTTAGAATAATCTGTCAAGAACAGTTTCGTCGTTCATCGGTTTGTGAGACCCCAACATCGTGAGATTAATCATTTATCTGCAATTTGGTTGTTTTCTTTCTTGCTCTTGCTTGTGTTCTTCGTTGCATAGGCAGGGGTTAGCCTTCTTGGTGAGGTCAACTAGAATTGTGTCTCGGTTGATAACTAGAGGAGTTGTGGTGCTAAGATTGTAGGGTTCGATCTTTCGATCTGAAGCCGTATCGGTGTGTCATTCTCCGTCACAACGATAGTTACCTCTACCTGACAGAAGATCAGGAACACCGTCCCTATTAAGTGATATCAGAGCTAAGGTATACTGTTAGGTTCACATTTATCCCCTAGTTTTGAGTATTTTGTATTCATCCCATAGTCCAGTGCCATACTCGTTTTTTTCCTGTCCTAGAACCTTCCGTGCCATATCCTTTGCATATTTTAGTTTTAGAGTCCGTCATGTTGAGTTTTTATCCTGGTCGAGGTCTTGTTACTGGTTAGGTTGTGTTAGAGTCCAGTTCATGTGTTTTTCCCCCTCGTTTTCATCAAATCCTTGCTGCCGTGACCAATTTTGCGAGTATTGTTCCTGTTTTGTCCTCTCTTTCGGAGCCAGTTCTTAAAACAACCATAACTTTCGCATACGAACTCCGATTGAAATGTTCCATATATCAAAATTGATTAGAACAAAATTTCAGAACCGTGTGTCCCTCACTTTGTCAGGTTTGGTGAAATTAGTTTTTTGAAAAACAGCTCGGAAGACCGTCATTCTGAGTCCAGAAGCTTTTTTTAAATTTTGAGCACATCTTCTGAATTCTCCATAGGCCACATCTTTCACTTATTTAAGCTCAAATTTTTGGTAGTTACTTGTGTGCTCCTAAGTGAAAAAAAATATCAAAAGAATTAAAAGAAAAGGTTGAAGTTTCCCAAAAAAACAATGACAGCCCAAAAAAAATACAAAAGAGAGAGGGGCAAAAGAGGAACAATATCTAAAGGAGCACATAGAGAAGGCCAAAGTGAGTTGTGTTAGTGTGTGATGTCTGGTGTCTTGTTCATGTTGCTCTTGCTATCCACTATACTTATTTGTCACACACCTGACACTTAGAACATTTTAGACCAGCAACAAGAACAAGTACTTTAGACTATAATTCAGCATTACTTTCTGTTACTGACTTGTGTGCCAAATATACATATTATTCTTTATGTGCCTTCCAAGCTCCACAAACTCTTCAGACTAGTACAGAAAAAGGCCCTTGCAATCTCGGTGCCACTGCCTCATGGGTATCATGAACTAGCCGCTGGTTATACCGCCCATTGCTTGCATTGGTAAGAACTTTGTAAGAGCTTGGTAAGACGCTTCCACTTGCTGTGAAAAGTGACACCACTACAACCACATAGTCATTTGGTAGGGATAACTTTCACTATTTGTTCCTATTTATGTGTTTACAATGGCAGGAGATGATTAGACTGGAGATAACAATCCCAATGATTTCAATGAGTGTGTCAGCAAAGAGCAACTGCAAGTTGATATAGAGAATGCCCAAAAAAGGATGAATGAGGCCATCAGGAAGGCCGTCACTGACGCACTCATTGAACTCAACATTGGCAATAGCATGGAGAGATTGGACAAACGAATTTCCACACTAACCGACAAGGTTACTGAGTTGGAAACCTTTGTGGTGGTCAACAACGACGTCTCTGGCAGCAACACCGATGGTCTCTTTCTAGAAGACACGGTGTATGATGCCAATGGGAACATAGATTGAGCAGCCTCCTGACAAGCAAGATTACGATGATGTCTTCACCGCAACATGATAGGTATGGGTGGTGTCCACCACCATCAAGGTGATAATCATCGACAAGCAAGATTACGTCTCCGGCAGCAATACCATCTTTTTTGGGTTGTTATGATACTAAGGGATATCTTGATTGGGAGATGACGGTAGAACAAAAGTTTAGTGCCCACCTTATGCCTGAGCAACATAGAGTTCGACAAGCTACTAGTGAGTTTAAGGACTTTGCCATTATTTGGTGGAATGGGCTAACTGCATAGGATGCTTTACCTGGTACGTGGGAAGAACTTAAGATAGTTATGCATTATCATTTTGTTCCTCCTTATCATAGAGACTTGCGTAAGAAATTGATGTGTTTAGAACAAGGAGAGAAATCTGTACAAGATTACTATGGTGAGCTCCAAAAGGCATTGATGTGTTGTAGTGTTGTGGAGGGGAACGAAGATTCCATTTGTTGTTTTTATTCTGGTTTAAGGCGCGAGATTCAGGATATTGTTGATTATAAAGAATTTCACACTGGCAACTAGTTGTTTTAGTTCGCTATGCTTGCAGAAAAGGAATTGTAGGGGCATGAATAGTAGAGCAAGAGTAAGGTCTGCACCACATACACACCACGCTTGGCACCATCTTCAGGGCTGACCAAGCCAACCACTTTTCGGGCTCCTCCACCAGCGAGCAAGCAACTAGCAGCCTCTAGAGTTACCGCTACACCTAAAGCACCACCCGCACAACCTTTAGATTCAGGTAAAACTTCTTTGCAGGTGTCTGCCAAGAGTGCCTCGTCTGTTGCATCGACAGGGTGCACTTCGGGCATTCAGTGCCACCGCTACCATGGAATTGGCCATGTGCAGAAGGACTACCTAAGTCAGCAGGCATACATTGCTATAGAAGATAGTTACATCAGCACCTCTGACATTGAAGATGAAGAAGGTGAAGATACAGATGAGGAGGGCGGCGAAGTCCTTGGTGATGAGGACACGGTGGCCTATAGGAGCATCATTGTACAATGGGTGCTTAGCACATAAGTACAACAACCTGAGAAGCTACAATGCCATAACTTGTTCAAGATTTTCTTCGTCATTAGCAACCGTCGATCACGTGTCATTATTGATGGAGGTATCTGCAATAATTTGGTGAGTTCTAATTTGGTCAAGAAGCTTGGCTTGACCACACACCCGCACCCACATCCATACCATATTCAGTGGCTAAATGATTCTAGAAAAGTAAAGGTAACACAAACTTGTAGAATTTTATTTTCCATTGGTTTTTATGTTGATTGTGATGTGGTACCTATGCAAGCCTGTTCACTCTTATTAGGTCGTCCTTGGGAACATGACAATGTGATGAGGACATCACATCTTCATCACATACAAGCCAAGGAGAGGAGAAGGACCAGCATGGGTGTCCAATTCATCTTTCTCATGGTGGAGGCCCAGTTCAACTGAAGTTGGAGCCCATTTCGAGTTTCAGGACCAGTCTACCTTAAACTAGTCACCCAGGACATATCCAGACTCCGTTTTCGATGATCCATATATGGATGGAAAGCTAATTTGATAAGGAAGCCAATCCAAGTGGTCTCAAGTCAAAATCTCTTCAGAATTAGTGGGAATTGTCGAAACAAGTCAGTGTCCAGAATTTGTCAGGGTGCTATGACACCGTCTTTTGGTCCGTTGGACCGTGTATCGTGTTTGGGCCCATTAGGAGGCACGTCCAGGGGGTGACGCCCGAGACTATAAATATCAGCCATAGCAAATGCGCATATATTGCTACTGATGATGGTGGGTATGCTAGTGCTAGTGATGAAGAGAATGAATTTGCACTTGCAACTGATCTTTATGCAGATAAATTTATGGATAGTGCTGAAGATCCTGATAAGGTAATTGATAGTGTGACATGCACTGTAAACTACAAATCAATCCTTGTTCAGCGTATTTTGAGTACACAAGTTAAGCTAGTAGACAAGCTACAACGCCACAATTTGTTTCAAATGTTCCTCATTGTCAATAATTTCCGTGTTTGTGCTATAATTGATGGAGAGAACGGCAATAACTTGGTAAGTTCTGAGCTTGTCAAGACCCTTGGTTTATCTACACATGCTCTTCCACATTCATACCATGTTTAGTGGTTCAACAATAGTGGTAAGGCAAAGGTAACACAATCTACTCGTGTGCATTTTTCTATCAGATCATACCATGGTTATGCTGATTTTGATGTCATGCCTATGCAAGCTTGTTCACTTTTATTAGGCCGCCCTTGACAATATGATAATAATGTTCTATATCATGGTAGGCAAAATAGATATACTTTTATATTTAAGGGAAAGATCATTGCTTTACTTCCTTTAACTCCTACTAAAATTATGCAATATGAAAAGGAACTTGCTGAAAAGAAAAAGAAAGGCCATGATAAAGACTTTAGCAAACCAACAAATCAACCATCAAGTAACATGAAAGAAGTTTTATTTGCTCTTAAATCTGTTCTTGCTGATCATGATGAACCCTGTTATGCTTAAACTTGTACATCGCCTATATGTCCACTTGGTCCTGCTTCTAGTGCCATGCCTCTTGTTGGTACTAACCTTTTGCAGGAGGAGGATGAATTCCCAGCAGGGAAGCCACCATGGCAGCCGCCTTTACGAAGGGTTGGGCACCAAGATGAACGTCTTCTTCCGGAGCCATCGTTGTTGTCATCCAATGGAGAAGACGATCTACTTCAATCGAGGACGACTTCAATTCAAGAAAGGGAGGATGATGAGGACATCACTTCTTTATCACATACAAGCCAAGGAGAGGAGGAGGACCAGCATGGGCGTCTAATTCATCTTTCTCATGGTGGAGGCCTAGTTCAACTGAAGTTGGAGCCCATCTCGGGTTCCAGGACCAGTCTGCCTTAAACTGGTCACCCAGGATGCATCCGAACTCCGTTTTTTATGATCCACATATGCATGGAAAGCTAATTTGATAAGGAAGCAAATCCCAGTGGTCTCATGTCAAAAGCTCTTCGAAATCAATAGGAATCATTGAAACAAGTCAGTGTCCAGAATCTGTCAGGGTGCTACGACACCGTCTTTTGGTCCGTTGGACCGTGTATCGTGTTTGGGCATATTAGGGGCCACATCTAGGGGGTGATGCCCAAGACTCTATAAATATTAGTCGTCGCTCTCCTTAGGGTTTGGGTTTTATTTAGTTCTTGATTTCCTCGTGAAATAGACATCGTTTTGCTGCAACTGTGCCACCAAGGCAACTTGCTGTGAACCAGGGCCCCAGTTCTTGATCTTGTTCGCCTATGGTGATTAGTTCTTTTGAATAAAGACTTGAACTCCTTCTCTTTATCATAAGCCTCATATTTATTTGCAATTTTAGACTGCGTTTATCTTGTTCTTGCTTGTGTTCTCGATTCGCTTGCAGGAAAGCCTTCTTGGTGAGGTCAATCACGTTTGCATGGTTGATAACCAATGGAGCAGTGGTGTAACGGTTGTAGGGGGCCAAATCAGCCTTGGTTCGAAGCCTAGATCGTGAACATCGAGTCTCCACCAATCGATACTATCATACCTTTCGGAAGATCAGACCTAGTCTACATCAAATGGTATCAGAGACCTTATTGTCCGTTAGGTATAACTTTGTTTTTCCCTATAGATTGTTACTATTTTTACATTACTTATAGTCTATAAAAAGCCAAAAAAAATATACACTGCCACATATTCCCTATCCTATAGCCTCATTGTGCCATGCAATTTCGTCTCTATGTCGCGTGGTTGAGTTTGTTCCCTAGGTCAAGCTCTGGTTGCTGGTTTTAGATCGTTTTTAGTCCAGTTTGTGTTTTTCTCTTTGTTTTTCATCATAATCCGTGAACACCTTCAAGTCTTGTTGTGTTTCCTTTATATCCATCAAACCCTAGTCCACACCATCTAATTTGTTATACTTGTCTTTATCGTTTCCATCAAATCCTTGCTGTCATGACCAATTTTGCGTGCATTGTTCCCGTTTTATCCTCTAATTCGGAGTCAGTTTATAAAATTGGTCTAGTTTTCGCATACGAACTCAGATTTTGACGTTCCATATATCAAAATCGATCAGAACAATTTTTTGATCCATCCATTCCTGCCTTGTCGGGGTCAGAGATTTTTATTTTGGTCAAAAACTGGTCACAAGATCCCCTTTTCGTGGTCACAAGAATTTTGTCGATTTTGAGCACGTCTTCTGAAATTTCCACAGGCCACGTCTTTCACTTGTTTAAGCTCATATTTTATGTGGTTACTTCTTTTTTGCTCTTAAGTGAAGAAAAAATATCAAAAAAAAAAGAAAAAGAAAAAGTCAAAGAATCCCAAAAAACAACGATAGCCTAAAAATAGAGAAAAAAAGATTGGGCCAAAAGTGGAACAATATCTAGAGGAGCACATAGATAGCGCCATTTGAGCTGTGTTTGCGTGTGCAGATTTCTATCTTGTTCCTAATCATATTCCTACTGTTCACATCACTTAATACATCTAGTACTTGGAACGTGAGTAGGCCAGCAACTAAGACAAGTACTTGGGATACTTATTTAGCTTTGCTATTCAGTTGTGAATTTTGCTATTCCTTGATACTATATTGTTCCTGTCCAAGCTCCACTTTCTTCTAACCAAGTACAGGTTTACCTTGCAACTGTTACACTCAAGCTACAACGGTATCACAGTCACCGATTGATTGCACCACTTGTTGCTTTGGTAAGAACACTTGTAAGACCATGGTAAGACGCGTGAGAGTTAAGTGCCTTGTTTTTCCTTGTCCACAACCTAAGTGGTTGGTAGGGATAATACTATTTGTGTTGTCTTCTTCTTTCTACTAACCATGTCAGGAAAAGAGGAAGGCAGCGGCAAAGGAAACGGGAACACACCTATAGATTTCAATGACTGTGTTTCTAAGAATGAGCTTCGTGCTGTTCTTGATGACAAGTTCAATGAGATCCTTCAACAAATCACCAACTTGGCCAAGAGGATTGAAGATGTTGAACAACGACATCCTAGACCATGTCCTGAAGATGATGATGATCTCTCTGAGGAGGATGATGGCGACGCAGAGGCTGAAGCTGAAGCTCAATGACATGCTGAGGATGCACGTAACCGTAATCGGTTGAACTTTAACCGATGCGGTATGGGAGGTAATAACCAAGGTAATAATGATTCTTTCTCTAAAACCAAGTTTAAGATACCTCATTTTTCTGGTTCTGCTGATCCTGAAGCATATTTAGATTGGGAGATGGCTGTAGATAAAAAATTTAGCTCACATCAAGTACCTGAAGAATATAGAGTTAGACTTGCTACTAGTGAGTTTACTAGTTTTGCTCTTTTATGGTGGAATGATATTTGCAGTAATGTTAATGCTAATGCTCAAATACCTCAAACCTGGACTGTACTTAAATGATGAATGAAATCAAGATTTGTTCCTCCATACTATCAGCGTGATCTACGATTAAAACTACAACGTTTAAATCAAGGTAGTAAGACTGTTGAGGAATATTATCAGAAGGTTTTAATTGGTCTAGCACGTAGTAACATACAAGAGGATGAAATGGATAAATGTTCTAGATTTTTTGGAGGTTTGCGTCGTGAAATACAGGATGTTCTTGACTATAAAGAATGGACTAGATTTTCCCAATTACATCATTATGCTCTTAAAGCTGAAAGGGAAGTACAGGGACGACAACCTAGACGTTCCATGACTCCGTCCACTCCTTCACGTCCAACCGAGGTGAGTAAATTTTTTGATGTGTAGACACCACCAGCGCCTATAAAGAAGAGTTCTTCTATCACACCTTCTTCTAGTGGATCTGCTACACCTTCCACTAGTAGCTCTTCTAAAATTGTTGGCCACCGCTGTAAGGGCATGGGACATATTGCTAAAGAATGCCCTAGCAAACGAGCATATATTGCTACTGATGATGGTGGGTATGCTAGTGGTAGCGATGAAGAGAATGAATTTGCACTTGCAACTGATCTTTATGCAGATAAATTTGCGGATAGTGCTGAAGATCCTGATAAGGTAATTGATAGTGTAACATGCACTGCAAACTACAAATCAATCCTTGTTCAGCGTGTTTTGAGTACACAAGTTGAGCCAGTAGACAAGCTACAACACCACAATTTGTTTCAAATGTTCCTCATTATCAATAATTTCCGTGTTTGTGCTATAATTAATGGAGGGAGTAGCAATAACTTGGTAAGTTCTGAGCTTGTCAAGACCCTTGGTTTATCTACACGTGCTCTTCCACATTCATACCATGTTTAGTGGTTCAACAATAGTGGTAAGGCAAAAGTAACACAATCTGCTCGTGTGCATTTTTCTATCGGATCATACCATGGTTATGCTGATTTTGATGTCATGCCTATGCAAGCTTGTTCACTTTTGTTAGACCATCCTTGGCAATATGATAATAATGTTCTACATCATGGTAGGCAAAATAGATATACTTTTATATTTAAGGGAAAGACCATTGCTTTACTTCCTTTAACTCCTGCTGAAATTGTACAATATGAAAAGAAACTTGCTGAAAAGAAAAAGAAAGGCCATGATAAAGACTTTAGCAAACCAACAAATCAACCATCAAGTAACATGAAAGAAGTTTTATTTGCTCTTAAATCTGTTCTTGCTGATCATGATGAACGTTGTTATGCTTTAACTTGTACATTGCCTATATGTCCACTTGGTCCTGCTTCTAGTGCTATGTCTCTTGTTGGTACTAACCTTTTGCAGGAGGAGGATGAATTTCTAGCAGGGAAGCCACCATGGCAGCCGCCTTTGTGAAGGATTGGGCGCCAAGATGAACGTCTTCTTCCGGAGCCATCGTTGTTGTCATCCAATGGAGGAGACGATCTACTTCAGTCGAGGACGACTTCAATTCAAGAAAGGGAGGATGATGAGGGCATCACTTCTTCATCACATACAAGCCAAGGAGAGGAGGAGGACCAGCATGGGTGTCCAATTCATCTTTCTCATGGTGGAGGCCTAGTTCAACTGAAGTTGGAGCTCATCTCGGGTTCTAGGACCAGTCTGCCTTAAACTGGTCACCCAGGACGCATCTAGACTCCATTTTTTATGACCCACATATGGATAGAAAGCTAATTTGATAAGGAAGCCAATCCCAGTGGTCTCATGTCAAAAGCTCTTCGAAATCAATAGGAATCATCGAAACAAGTCAGTGTCCAGAATCTGCCAGGGTGCTACGACACCGTCTTTTGGTCCATTGGACCGTGTATCGTGTTTGGGCCCATTAGGGGGCGTGTCTAGGGGGTGACACCCAAGACACTATAAATATTAGCTATCGCTCTCCTTAGGGTTTGGGTTTTGCTTAGTTCTTTATTTCCTCATGAAATAGACATCGTTTTGCTGCAACTGTGCCGCCAAGGCTGCTTGCTGTGAACCAGGGCCCTAGTTCTTGATCTTGTTCGTCTATGGCGATTAGTCCTTTCGAATAAAGACTTGAACTCCTTCTCATTATCATAAGCCTCATATTTATTTGCAATTTTAGATTGCGTTTATCTTGTTCTTGCTTGTGTTCTTGATTCGCTTACAGGAAAGCCTTCTCAGCGAGGTCAATCGCGTTCACGTGGTTAATAACCAACGGAGCAGTGGTGTAACAGTTGCGGGGGTCCGAATCAACCTTGGTTTGAAGCCTAGATCATGAACATCGAGTCTCCACTAATCAACGCTATCATTCCTTTTGGAAGATCGGGCCTAGTCTACATCACAATGATGCTACACACCATGGTAGAAGTAATAAATGCACTTTTGTGCATAAAGGAAAGAAAATTACTTTGGTACCTTTGACCTCTGCTTAAATTGTACAAGCTGATAGAGAATACGCTGCTAGTTTGAATGATGTTCAATCTGAAAATCAGCAAGTTGCTAATTCTATTCTCCCACCTAAAATGGATAAGTCTACATCTATTTCTAAGGCCGAGGGGATTAAATTGAAGGCTGGTGTTATGCTTGCAACAAAATGTGACTTTGCTGAAATTTCTGATGATGATATTTGCTATGCTTTGGTATGCAAACAAGCTATGTTTTCACTTGATGGTATTGTTAGTTCGGTGCCTCCTGCTGTCACTAACCTTTTGCAAGAGTATCAGGAAATTTTTCCAGCTGAGATACCCCTGGGACTGCCACATATGAGAGGGATAGAGCATCAAATCGATTTGATTCCAGGAGCAACCTTGCTCAACTGTGCTGCCTATTGAACCAATCCTGAGGAGACTAAGGAAATTCAGCAGTAAGTCCAAGACCTTTTGGACTATGGGTATGTATATGAAAGCCTTAGTCCTTATGTCGTTCCTGTACTTTTGGTTCCTAAGAAAGATGAAACTTGGCATATGTGTGTTGATTGTAGAGCCATCAATAATATTACTATTCGGTATCGTCATCCTATTCCTAGGCTAGACGACATGCTTGATGAGTTATGTGGCTCTATAATTTTCACTAAGATTGATTTGCGAAGTGGCTACAACCAAATTAGAATGAAACTTGGAGATGAATGAAAAACCGCGTTTAAAATCAAATTCAGGTTGTATGAGTGGTTAGTGATGCCTTTTGGTTTGACAAATGCACCTAGCACTTTCATGCACTTAATGAATGAGGTTTTAAGAGCTTTTATTGGTCATTTTGTGGTAGTTTACTTTGATGATATATTGATTTACAACAAGTCTTTTGTTGAACATATGGATTGCTTATGTGCTGTTTTTAATGCTTTATGTGATGCACGATTATTTGGTAACCTTGAAAAGTGCATCTTTTGCACGGATTGAGTTTCTTTTTTTGGCTATGTTGTAACTCCACGGGGAATTGAGGTGGACGAGATGAAAATTAAAGCCAGAAAGAGCTGGCCGGTTCCCCAAACCGTCACACAGGTGAGGAGTTTTCTTGGTCTTGCAGGATTCTACCGTCGCTTTGTCAAAGACTTCAGCACCATTGCTGCCCTATTGCATAAGTTGACGAAGAAAGGGGTGGTGTTTCATTGGAGAAAGGCACATGAGGAGTCCTTTGACACTTTGAAGGACAAGTTCACACACGCACCATTGCTACAACTTTCAAACTTTGGTAAGACTTTTGAGCTAGAATGTGATACTAGTGGAGTTGGCATTGGGGGTGTTTTGATGCAAGATGGTAAACACATTGCTTACTTTAGTGAAAAATTGCATGGCCCTGTTCTGAATTATTCCACGTATGATAAGGAACTGTATGCACTTGTCCGTTCTTTAGAGACGTAGCATCATTATTTGTGGCCTAAAGAACATATTATTCATTATGATCATGAATCGCTTAAGTATCTTCGCTCTCAATATAATCTGAATTGTAGGCATGCTAAATGGGTTGAATTTATTGAATCTTTTCCTTATATTATCAAACACAAGAAAGGGAAGGATAATGTGATTGTTGATGCTTTGTCTAGACGATATACCTTGCTGTCCCAACTTGATTGTTGGATTTTTGGGCTTGAATCAATAAAAGAACAATATACGCTTGATCCTAATTTTAAGGACGTGTTGCTGAATTGTAGAGAGGGGCGTACATGGAATAAGTTTATGATCAATGATGGTTTTTTGTTTAGAGCTAACTGCCTATGCATTCTAGTTGGCTCCGTTCATCTTTAGTTGTTGCAGGAGGCACATGGAGGCGGATTGATGGAACATTTTGGTGCCGAGAAGACGGAGGAGGTGTTGTCCTCACATTTCTTTTGGCCAAGGATGAGGCAAGATGTAGAACGGTACGTGGCTCGGTGCACCATATGTCAAAAAGCTAAGTCATATGCCTCTTCATGTTCCTTCTACTCCTTAGGCTGATATATCTATAGATTTTATGTTGGGTTTGCCAAGGACTAAGAGGGGGAGGGATAGTATTTTTGTGGTGGTTGATCATTTTTCTAAGATGGAACATTTTATTCCTTGTCATAAGAGCGACAATGATGTTCATATTGCTGACCTTTTCTTTCAAGAAATCGTTCGCTTACACGGTATGCCTTCTACTATTGTTTTAGATCGCGATGCAAAATTCTTAAGTCATTTTTGGCGTACTTTGTGGAATAAATTAGGGACCAAACTGTTGTTTTCTATAACCTGTCATCCCCAAACTAATGTGCAAACTGAGGTAGTTAATCGAACATTGTCCACCATGTTGAAAGCAATTTTGAAGCGTAATTTGAAGATGTGGGAAGAGTGTTTGTCGTATGTGGAGTTTGCATATAACAGGGCAGAACATTCCACCACCAAGGTAAGTTCCTTTTAGGTAGTGTATGGTTTTAACCCCCATGCTCCTATTGATCTTTTACCTTTACCTACCACTAAGAGAACACATAGTGATGCTAGAGAGCGTGCTGATTTCATTCATAAGTTGCACGAAACAACTAAAGCAAATATTGAAAGAATGAATGAAAAGTATAGAATTCCTGGTAGTAAAGGTAGGAACGAAATTAAACTTGAACCAGGTGATTTGGTTTGGTTACATTTGAGCAAAGATAGATTTTCTGAGCTGCGTAAGTCTAAATTAATGCCAAGAGCAGCTGGTCCTTATAAGATAATTAAGAAAACAAATGATAATGCCTACAAACTTGAGTTGCCACCCGAGTTCGGGGTTAATCCCACCTTTAACATTGTAGATTTGAAACCTTATTTGGGAGAAGAAGATGAGCTTGAGTCGAGGACGACTTAGTTTCAAGAGGGGGAGGATGATGAGGACATCACTCCTTCGAATGTACCCGCTGATCCTCCAACCATTATGCAAGGTCCAATGACCCAAGCTAAAATGCGTCAACTCAATTTAGAGGTGAGCTTGTTCTTAAGCGATCCTTTTCATACTTTTGAGAATAGACTACTACCTAATGATGTTATCTTGCTTAGAAACATAGGAGAGGGTTATGAGGAACTTGGAGAAGGTATAGAGGTGGAGAAAATCAACAAGGACGACCAACACAAGCTGGAGGCCCAGCCCAACTCGACTTCGGCTCTGCATCGGCCTTCAGGACCAGTCGGCGGTAAAATGGATGCCCAGGACGCATCCGGACTCCGTTTTCGATGATACATATATGGTTGGAAAGCTAATTGCATAAGCTAACTAATGGCTTTGGTTTGAGGAACAAATTCCACATAAATCAACAGGAATCATCGAAACAAGTCAGAGTCCAGAATCTGTCAGGGTGTTGCATCACCGTTTTTGGTCCGTTGGGCCCAGTATTGTTTGTGAGCCATTAGGGGGCGCGTCCAGGGGTCTTTGCACGACCAAGAGTCTTCATAAACAGCCGCCACCCCTCCATTAGGGTTTGGGGTTTTGCTTAGAATAATCTCTCAAAAACAGTTTCACCGTTTATCGATTTGTAAGACTCCAACATCGTGAGATTAATCATTCATCTGTAATTTGGTTGTTTTCTTTATTGCTCTTGCTTGTGTTCTTCGTTGCGCAGGCAGGGGTTAGCCTTCCTGGCGAGGTCAACCAGAACCGTGTCTCGGTTGATAACCAGAGGAGTTGTGGTGCTAAGATTGCAGGGTTCGATCTTTTGATCTGAAGCCGGATCGGTGTGTTATTCTCTGTCACAACAATAGTTACCTCTACCTGATGAAAGATCGGGAACCCCGTCCCCAATAACAAGGCATTCAAGGTGCACAATTCAACCATTGACTCAACTCGCGATACTACCATTCTCTTAGTATTAAGGGTAAAGATCCTAAAGCTCCTCTCCTGATGACGCAAGAAGGTGGTAAGAGAAGATTCTAAAAGCACATCAAGGCAAGGAGTGAAGGTGAGAACAAGGCTTAAAACAAGCAACAACGTGAAGATGGATAGGGGGTAAGGATATGGTATAGAAAAAAATATCAAGGTTTATAGAACAAGGATTTGTGTGGCAACTTCTAAACCTTAAAACGATCAGTTTCTACTAGGCTTGCGTCCTGCAGTCAACTTAGTTTTGATACCAATTTATTACATCCGATTTTAAGGATAAAATCATATGTAGAATCATATGTGCCTAGGAATCAATCTCACACATAAGATGACAAATTACATTGTATCAAGCTCAAAGTTTATTACATATCGAATAAGAATCCATACAAAGGAACAATTATCTATCAAGTAGCGGAAACGTAAATTCTAAACTTCAGGTGAAGCCTCCAAACTCCACAAGGACGGTTGACTGGTGAACCACAAGTCTAGTAATCCTCAAAAACTCATCATAACCGCCATAATCTGTTACCTATCCAGAATTTTTGTCAAAGTAATAAAAATAAACAAGCATAAGTACATCTCGTGCTTAACAAATATAACATGGGGTTCATGAGGCTAAAAAAGGCTAATACACGGGTTTACAACGTTAAGCATTTTAATGAGTCAAATTTTAGCTTTAGTAGAAACAAGTTTAGCAATGCCCCAATTAATCACATGAAACTGATAACATGATAATGAAATAGCATTTAAAAACATCGGCGATCATTTGTCATTATTCCATAAGGAGTCCAGGCCGCTCTTGTCCGTGAACACGGCTGATATACTAGTTTCACACTCTACAGAGGTTGTACACTTTCACCATAAGCCATGATTTACCCTTCGCCCGAGATAGCCAATCTCTTCACCCACTACCAAGGAAGGTCGGCAGGGTTCACTATAAAGTCTTTCAAAGGTTCGTCTAAGTTAGGGCCGTTAGATTTCCAATCGGCAAGCAGATGTAGGAACCCCTTTCAAATGGCACAATTCCTTCGCGGCTATACACATAAGAAATAAAAATGCATACCAAAATATAGTGTTATACGTTCTGTTGCATACCAAAATATAGTGTTATACGTTCTGTTCAGGTTTACGTCGACTAGCTGGACCAACACTTGGATTGGCAGAACCATCCTTCGCACTATGAGGTTCATGTATAGCTCAATGGAGCCACTTCTCGTTGCATACGTCAGCATTGTTGCAACAGATTGGTCGTTATGAATATGATCAAGACCATTTTCAAGGTCAAGGCCGGGGATTGCATAAAAAAATTCATCTCCATTCTGTAACCCTACTTCTTTTCCCAAATCTACTATGTCAAAAAATGATGTTCTCTTACTATCAATTTTTCTAAAAATGCTCACTTCGCCACCATAGTAAGAAAGTGGCCCTTCTTTTGAAAATGAACCACCATGATGAATTTTAACCGTGATGAAATCACCCTCCATCCTGTGTGTATCAGCTATTAAAATTAAATAAGCCCAGTACATATTTAGTAACAATGTGAAATTGACAAATTAAAAGATATAAGAAATAAAAGATTTTATACTGATATGAAGATGACTTTGTAGAAGAACTGAGAAAACAAACTTTAACCATGAGCATCATAGCAGATAAAAAATGTTGACCAATAGCACAGATGGAAGCAGAACAATACAAATAATCAAGCAGTTCTTAAGGAGATCAATCTAGAAAGGTGTAAATTAAATAAAGTAATCCATTTAGATTAAAGAAATGAAAAGAACATGTGCATCTCCTCCCTACATAGCTCCCATCGTTTTTATGGCCTTCATCTCCATCTCATCAAGTATTCTTTGCCTTTGCTTTCATGGCTTCCTAAACTTTCCTTTGATGCTCCAAAACAACAGCTTCAAGTTTTTGGCTTGGAGATGATTAAAAGCATTAAGTACGAGTTGCCAACCTCATTCTAATTATCTAATCAACTCATAAAATGAAGCCTAATAACTTGATGTTCTTAAGAACTATCTTCTCCCATTGTCTCTGTATATGAACTCTAGATAGCCCTGAAGCCCTCTAATGGAAGTCACCATAAGGAGCATTGCCATCAAAAGTAAGATGAAAAAAAAAACAGCTGACTATCTGAACTGTCACAGCAGAAGTAAATAGTATTCATAGAGAGAGGCAAGTAGTTTCAGTGTTGTAGTGGCTTCTCTGTCAAATTAACAAGAAGGTATTCTAATTCCTCCCTTAACCTGTCTTCTGAACAGTACAAGACTTGTTTTTTTCTAGGCATTAAGTTTTCGGATGTCAAAAAGGAAAAAGAAGAATATCAAATTCAGTTGCAGACCTCTTTAGACTTAACAGCTCAATGTAGAAAAAATAAATACCGAGATATATCCCTCTGTTCTGCTGCAAGGACATATCAGTGTCCTTTTGTATTGCCAGAACATGGAATGTTGATTGTTTTCCAATGTCTACCTCGCCATCTTTCTACAAAAACTTAGAGAGAATATATGAAGGTGTATGTTTGAAAGAAAGCAAGATGAACTGAATATTTTAGACATGCAATTGATCAAAGAGAGAAAGAATGCTACAACAAATTGTGATGTTGTTTGGTTCAGACCCTGGACAACTTGGCTGGGCCTTTTAGTTGCTTGTGAATGATCAAAAAATTGCCTGGTCAGGCAGACTCTGATTTCAGGCAATGTTTGGTTGAAGCCCTGCAATATAATCATGCTTGTGTGAATGACAGGGGCAGGCAGTGGTTTGGTTGTTCATTTTCTTGCGAGTCCCAGTAAAGAACATAAGCATGAGGCGTTATGTATATAAGAGAAATCCTCAAATATATGTTTGTCAATTGTGTAGTCCAGTCATTCTATCTTAAAGGAAATAATATCAGCATGGTTTGCAGTCTCATGAGAGAGGAGTATAGGACTGATTTATTTATAAAAATTCTAGGATATTGATAACACCAACATACTAACAACATCAAATTGTGATGGCGAAGCATACCGCCACAGGAAGGATTCAAACTCTTTCATGGATCTAATCTAATAAGTAATATCAAACAGCTGCATGAATGAATTAGAGAAGCAGAGCAAGCAACTGTACCCAAAAAAATGTTAATTTACTTGTATAAGAAAACAAAGTTATTTATTACCAAATTGTTTTGTAACCTACCACATAACCAAGCTAGAATGTTGGGTACAAAAGCATTTGCCAATCCACCTCTCATGCAATCGAAACTGAAAACGTGAGTCGATGTATCCGAGATAAACATGCAGATGTGCATACAGCCGTTCTCCTCTGTCTTCATTACACATGCATTTCTTTCTCTCTCTTCAAGACATCAATGCCAGCACCGGCTAAAACGCATCGATGCCTGCATATTGAATACCCTCTCTCTTGTACTCATATTTTGATTGGTGATTAACAAAGCTGGTTCCTTCATTAATAAATTTTTGGATACATCTCGAGATGATTCATTACCTGTTTGTTGTCATCACTAATTTACCCGGTGTATATAAAATCTGTATTGAGCCATTTTTCAGTGTTAACAATCATATTGTGTGTTTTGGATTCATGTTTCTATAACTTGTTATAAATGAGGATCATGATAAATAAAAGTCTGCAAAATTGAATCAAAGAGTAAACGCTAAGGGACTGAACCTTACAACTGAACGATGACTGAATCAAAGACATTGTATTTTGTTACATCTATGGACTGAAAACATGAACAAAATCCCTACTCCTAAAAAGAGTGAAAGAGTCATCAGATTAGGACTGGAGCTGGGCAGCTGGCTGCCCCTGGACCCTGGCAAACAACTACCCATTGTCCAACAAAAGTGTGGTGAGTGCTGATTGGCTGATTGCAATGGTAAAACAAGTGTGCTGCCACTGAAGTCTTGGATACCCAATTGTCCTTGTAAAATTATTGTGGAACAGGGGAATGAATAACAGGGGCTCCACAGGTGCATTATGTTTGCTATATGAACAGCAATCAAAGTTGAAATTAAAAATGGCACAAATTAATTACACACATAAGATGGTTCTTACCTTTCCGTAATGCAGATTCGTGATGTGCTGCTGAAGTAGTGAGGCAATCAAGACAGCGGCACATTGTTCAGGGCTAAGTGATTGGCTGCCGGTCCCGTCTACTTCCTTGCAGACCTTGCTCCTGATTCTGCAGCCTGCAGGCAACCGAGGCATCCTTCGTTCGGTACTGATGTAGGGGCGCCGGCACCGCGACATCCGCTGCACCAACCGTCCAGCCCCGCCCCCATCAGATCGGGGCGCTGAGCCACCGGATGGTGGCGCTAGGCCGCCGGGCCGCCGAAGCGAGGAGCCTAACCGCGGACGCGGCGCCGGCGGCCGGGCGAGCGTCCCCGCTGCAGCGGCCGAGCGCGACGACGGCGCCCGTGGAGGCGGCGGCGGCGTTGAACAGCGCCGCGCACGCGTCCTCGTTGCAGCAGCTTTTTCTAATGATGAAGTTGTCAGCGTTATTTATCAACCAATTATACCCAAGTTTAAAGAGGTTTATAGATGCAGATGTGGTGTACGAATCTCAAAGAACATTCAAACTGCCTCCGTGATGTAATTTTAGAATAGTAGATAAAAAATATAAATATTTATAATATCAAATAAATACAATTAAATTAATTACGAAATATATTTTCATAATAAATTGATTTGAAGCCATAAATTTAAATACTGTTTAGTTATTGAGGTTTGTTACTAATATTAGGAGAACTAATTAATTGTGTTTAAGGGCAGCTTAGTACTTTTCCTCCTGTACATGATAACTCCCTGAATCCCTGAGGCAGGCTTCGACGACGTTTCGCGAGTGTCGGCGGCCGCCGCCCCGAGCTACCGAGTAGCACCTCTGCCAGGTGCAAGCCGCCGCCCCGCCTGGAGCCTGGTTGTCGAGCGCCCGAGCCCGAGCGACACCCTCTCCGGCCGCCTGCCCCACATGGCCGCCACCGCCGCCCCCCCACCTAGAGCGCCAAGGTGCAGAGCAGCCAGAACTGCGAAGTTCCCGATTGCTCCACCGTCTACGCTCCCTCAAAGCTCTGCTTGCTTCTGGTTTGGTTTCATTTGAGATTGAGGTGCCGTGATTTGCTGTCATGTCTTTCATGGATTCTACAGATCTATCTTGCTTTGTGATTGAGTCTCTCAAAATGAATGAATTTGCTTCTTGCGTTTGATACTGAACCAAGGATACGTGAACCAATTTGCTATACTGGATCAAAGATACGTGAGCGTTGATTTCTGCTGAGTGGAATTTTTTCTATCTACCTCACGAGCTTCCCAGCTGGCTAGAGCCAATTACCAAGCCGAGACCGGCGTGCCGCCGCCCAACGCCAGCCTGCTGCCGCTCCTCCTGCAGTGGAGGTCCACGATTGGACGGCTCGAGTTGCTTGGACTACTCAGCCATGGCTGGCGCACGCCAACTCGAGCTGGCGTTGGCCACGGCGCGACGGCAGGGTGTCGTCGGGCGACCGTGGCGTAAGGCTGGCGCGGGCGCGCGGCGGCCGTGGCAAGGGTTGGCGATGGGCAGCCGTGGGGCGGCGGCGGCGGCGGACGAGCGGCCTGGTGGGCGAGGGAGATGACGAGGAGCTGCTGAGATTGTGAAAGTGCTACGGTACCCTTCGAAATTAAATTCGAATCTGGTTCCTATGTATTTTAGGTTCCATTGGTTCTCCATATTTTATAACCATTAGATCTATTCGGATGAATGGCTCTAGCTTTTTTCGAGCACTATAAAATTTCTCTTAGGCCTTGTTTAGATTGCGGTTAGAAATCAGTATTTAGCATTGTAGCATTTTCGTTTGTATTTGACAATTATTATCTGATCATGGCCTAACTATGCTTAAAAGATTTGTCTCGTAATTTACAATCAAACTGTATAATTAGTTATTTTTTATCTACATTTAATACTCCATGCATAAATCTAAGATTTAATGTGATATAGAGAGAGTGAAAAAACTGAATCTAAACCAGGCCCTAGATATTTTTAGAGAGGATGCCCGAGGCACCGAAACATTCGGCGGTTAAGATACTATACTACTACTACTAGAACGGTACGCGCGTGCAGTGGGTCTTCGTGCCTGGTATATAGTACTGTATATATTTGTGTGGTTTAAATGTACAGCAAAACGTTGAATAGAGTGAAGTGTGGTACTCTATAGCAAGTATTCACAGTTTGTAGGATACTATTCATTAACTTACACATATGTAAATGTAATTGAGTCAAGTGTTGCTCTATGACAACTCAAATGTACTTTAGCCAAGTCAGATGTCTACTAACATTACTGCTGCACAAATGTACATCCTTTCACAGGAGAAGAGAAATAAGATCGTAAACATGTATACCAAGAGATGACATAAAAGTACAACTACTTGGCAGGCTGTGGATTGAATAAAAACACATACTGAATTCTGGCACCTCATCTTCAAATTAGGGCTGCAAGAGTTGAATCACAACTATTTCATCACCTTTGTGCTTTTGGAGTGTTCACTTCTGCAAGCTCCTTTGTCCAACTGCATATTTAGATACACTTCACTTGAGAATAGGCTTTTAAGACAATAAAACTGCAAGGGGAGGAGGCGGCCACCAGCCACAAATGCAAGGAAATGCAAGGAAATGAACAATAGCAAGTCACAAATGCAAGAGGTGCAACAAGAAGCATACCTTGGGAACCGTTCGCCGTGGCGACCGCGCACCCGGGCCGCGAGGTGAAGAAGTTGTCCTCGCACACCGCCGGCTGCGCTGATGCGGAGGCCATGAGGGCGGGAAGGAGGAGGAGGGCGAGGGCGAGGAGGCCGCGGCACCGCACCAACCGCATGCCGTGCGTGTACAACGCCGGCCTCAGCCGCTCGCAGATTGCCTCCAGCATCCGCTCGTCCATCTCGTCGAACAGGGGCACACTCCGGACAAGGTTCAGGCAGCGGTGTTGCTTGATGTCCATGAGGAGGTCCTGGAGCAGGGCCTCCTCATCAAGGCCGCGTGTGGCCACCACCCACTGGTACTGGCAGTGGCGGATTCAACGGTAGGGCTGAATTTCTACCGATGCCGGAGCAGTGGAGCCCCTGAATTTTTAGGCAAAATTTTATTGTGTAGGTGGAGCTAAGACTTGTCGAGCAGCAGTCGGAGGTAGAAGACGACTATGTTGCTGTCGCACTTTTGTTTAGCCCTCCCTAAAATTTTTCCTAGATCCGCCGCTGGGTACCGGTGGTACCTCCGGACGCACTGCTTCAGCGGTGGGGATTTGGCGGTGGGGATTTGGCGGTGGTGCATCCACCGCTCGATGTCCGTCCGCTTCTTCCGCCACTCCTCCAGCCGCACCATCGTTGCTTGGAGATAAGACTGTTGTTATTTATCGACCACGCAGAACCAAGACATATCAGATGATCATTCACACAGATCCTTAGTCGCCACGGATTTTAGCCTCTGCAGACTTATTTGCATGTTGCCGATGAGGAGACCAAACAGCACCAACCCAAGAACGCCGATGACGATTGCGAAGGTTATTTCGCCGATGAACAAGCTCGTCGACAGATTCTGTCCTAAAGCTGCTCTCCATTTATTTATTGAAACACAAGTTAGAAGTAAATTAATTAATCTCAGCTTAAAAGTTTGCATGATCGAAACATCTAACTGCCCACCTCATGTTCTTGAGTCCCCACCAGAAGCAGTAGAAGTACTTGTGGGTGAAGGACGACGACGTGAGCTCAGCGCCTACGCGTAGATGCCGAATGGGTAGAACCCGTTGCCCGGCGCGCACAGGCTTGTGATGTTGCTCAGCTCATACCAGATCGTCCGGTTGCTGCTCAACGCCTTGCAGTCGAAGAACATGGTCTGGCACGTCGGGCTCTCCAGCAGGCACGCCTCCTGCCTCTGCACTGAGAAGAGATACCACAGCGCTCCCAGCACCTGTACATAATCGTCCGGTTCCGTCGTCCAAAAAGAAAAGAAAATAAAAATCAGCATATCTATCTATCAGTGGCGGATCAAGGATGAAAATCTAAGGGGCTTTAAGTTCACGGGGACAAAGACATCAAGATCAGCTCAACGCTCTAGTATCGTCTTCAACCTCAGCTCAACACTCAAGCTCCTCCTTTTCATACTCCAATGACAAAAAAAATTAGAGAGGATTAAGGGGGCTCCACAGACTCAGCCACGGTAGGGGGGCTCGAGCCCCCCTCCCCCCGCCCCCCGGTGGCACCGCAAAAGAAATCTGAAAGGATGAACCCAGAGATATATAGAGGCGATGGAATTGAAGTACGTACGTGGCTTGCGAGCATGTAGAGGATCAGGTTGTACGCGGCGCAGTACCACGCCGTCTCCGCCATGACGATCTGGCTTGAGAGCGGGAAGATCTGGAACAGCCGCGGGAGGTACTGGAAGATGATGCTGATCAAGCGGATGCTCTTCCTGTTCGCCGTCCGTCAGCGCCTCATTCAGCTTAGGTATGACGATCCAGATCACGAACTGCATGCATGACAAACCAAACCGATGGATAGTATAGCTTGGTTCAGTTCTTGCAACAGACAGACATCAATGGCGGCTAGCTGCCTAGACTGACCAACCTGCGGCAGGGGCAGCGCGGAGACGAGGTCGAACCAGAACGTCCGGCAAGGTACCGCGTGGCGATCTTGTAGGGCTGGATGAGGATGGTGAGCTCGCCTTGCCCGAACGCGCAACGATGGCACGATATATGAAGGCGGTGCGGAAGCGCAGGGGCGGATATGCCACCGGGGCTGGGGGGCTCGAGCCCCCCTACCGTGGCTGAGCCTGTGGAGCCCCCCTCAGCCTCCTAAATTTTTCTGCAATTGAAGGATGGAAAGGAGGAGCTTGAGCGTTGAGCTGAGGTTGAAGACGATGATAAAGCATTGAGCTGAGCTTAATATCTTCGTCCCCGTGTGAAAAAACCTCCTAAATTTTCATCCTAGATCCGCCACTGCGGAAGCAGAACAGGATGTGGGCGGCGTAGAAGAGGTCCAGCAGCGAGCGGATCATGGAGAGCGTGAGCGCCAGCGAGTACCTGAACTCGATGCACACGTTGTTCCGCTGCGTGGCCGTCAGGTACAGGAACAGCGGGTCCACGAACAGCGACAGCAGGCAGGCGGACAGGAAGATCTTGTTCCACAGGCGGAGAGGGGAGAGGGGAGAGGTGGAGTGGAGGGAACCTGCGGTATTTATAGAGCAACATCTCTATTGCATGCTTCCTTCCGATTCCTCCCTGGTGCGTTCAGCGTGATTAACACATATTTTGCCTTGTGATTTGTCTTCCGATTCCTCCCTGGAAGCCAATTTGCCTTGTGATTTGTGAGGACTGTGACATGACAAGCACATATTTTCTGCAAGGTTCCTTGTGTCACTTCTCTGAACCCTCCTTCCTTGTGTTACTGTGTTGCCAACTATTCTTTGCTGGTCCTATTTAATGTATTTGTGGATCAGCTCCTGCATGTATGGTGTTTTGCCTTAGTCCCTTATTGCAATCAGTTATCAGATACTCCCTCTGTCCAAAAAAAGAGTTATTCTATCTTCAAAAAAATCAGCAACTTTTAACTTTGACCAAATATATTTAATAAAATATTAATATTTATGGTACATAATTAGTATCATTAGGTAGATCGTTGAATATACTTTCATAATAAACTTATTTGGAGATATAAATATTGCACATATTTTCTACGAACCTGGTTAAAGTTGAGAAAGTTTGACTAGCACGATTCACATAGCGACTCTATTTTTGAAACGGAGGGAGTAGGTAGCAGTAGTTCCGAAGATTAGTAGAAAATGCAATCTCTGTCTGTTTCTTCAGAAAGTTCAGAGTTTTTCTGTTTTAGTGCAGTTCCGCTGTTCCAGTGAAGCAGCATTGCATCTTTCTGTGTTGTGTCACTTTCATAATAGTAAATATTTTAGTCAAGCAATCGTTCACAAATATTTGAAGAATTAATTCATTTCCTATTGTATGAACAAGTGCACTTGCAGCAGTTCTAAATTCCTGGAATTTGCAAGCTTCCTTATTAGCTCTGTTCTCTAGTTTCTCTGTGTTGCTTTTCAAGCTTCCTTATTAGCTCTGTTCTCTAGTTTCTCTGTGTTGCTAGCAGTCAGATTGCCACCGCAGATATGGAGCCAATTAATCTTTTGCCTTGTACTTTTGTTTCAGGTGATGCAGGGAAAAAAACTTCAATGGAAGTAGAGGGAAATATGCTGCTGTTGGAGTTGTCTCCAAATTTATCTATTATTGTCAAATACTTGACTGTCTTTTGCTTGGATGTTTTATGTCAAAGAAATTATTCATTGATGGAACTACTAGTAGACTTCAAATTATACCTCCGTAGCAGACTTAGCTATCAAAGTTATCTATTACGGTCCAATACTTGGGTTTGTATGTCTGGTGTGTGCTGTTTTTACTTGGATGGTCAGTGTTGAATCAATGATTCTAGTTCACCTATAAATATTTCATGAATGTGTAATATGTTCAGCCATGCGCATGCATGTTAATTTCTCTATTTTCTATGTGAAATTCTGCTCTCGTGTTTTCTTTTTTAATTTCAAAGCAGGGTTTTTAGAATTACAGATGTTGGATTTTCTTTTCTGATATTTTCTTTCTTTGGTTATTTTTTTTATTTTTCTGGATCTTTTTTATATTGATTTTTACTCACTCTTTTGTTAAGTATTTCATTTTTCTAGTAGTCTTTGAACTCAATAAGCTTAAGTTTGAATTTTTTTTATTTCTCACATGCATACATAATATATTAGTAGTTCTGTACACATTTGATAATCCATCATGCATACTGTGACGATGCGTCGAGGCTCTGGCCGCTGGAGCAGCTGGGAACCACCGGTCCACCCCAAAGTTTACACGTGGTTGTCAAATCGTGCGTGTATTGGGTGGATGGCGTGGATTCATCCAATACACGGGTGGGACTATTCACACTATAATATACACGGACAGCCAAATGAGGCCTCGGTCAACATCAACTTATGTCTCCCACTAGTACATGGAATGGAATTAGTCTGAAGCGTTGAAGGATGGAAAGGAGGAGCTTGAGCGTTGAGCTGAGGTTAAAGACGATGATGAAGCGTTGAGCTGAGTTTGATGTTTTTGTCCCCATGTGAACTTAAGCCCCCATAGGGGGGCTCGAGCCCCCTAAAGGAGGAGCTTGAGCGTTGAGCTGAGGTTAAAGACGATGCTGAAGCGTTGAGCTGAGCTTGATGTTTTTGTCCCCGTGTGAACTTAAGCCCCCATAGGGGGGCTCGAGCCCCCTATCGTGGCTGAAGCGTTGAAGGATGGAAAGGAGGAGTTTGAGCGTTGAGCTGAGGTTAAAGACGATGCTGAAGCGTTGAGCTGAGCTTAATGTTTTTGTCCGGTGTGAACTTAAGCCCCCATAGATTTTCATGCTATATCCGCTACTGTAGAGTTCCACACTCCTTTAGGTAGCTAGCTTGCCGAAACGGGCAAGGCATTGCGAGTTGCTTGCTTCGTCCTTCCGTTCTCTCAGCGCCCTTTTGATCATCGACGCATCTCCGCTCCGATCCGGCTCAACCGTCGGATTATATGATCGCTATACTATACATACGCCCGCCGCGTTGGGTTGGGTGCTCTCCATATATATCCATCGCTGCGCTGCCACAGCGACACGTATGTATGATCGAGTTCGACACTCGCGAGTCCTTTCTTTTTCTTCTGCTTTGCGGTTTGCATGCAGCTGTGCAGAGAGCAGTGGCGCCACAGGCGCATGCATGCATGCAGTGTCCACTAGAGATGGACCAGTCTGCGGTCTGCGGAAGTGCGGATGGTACGTGTCCAAGCAGTGCCGGAGGGCCCCTGGCAAACTTGTCGCGATGGCCCCTCTTGACAAATGTTTCTAAAATTCTAACACCTGACCTAAATTACAAGTAAAACATAACTATATGAGTACAAAGTATTAGACAAAAATTGAACAAGGAAAAAAAACCTAGGGCCTAGACAATTTGGATATGAACTTATTCAGAACCAAGATTCACAAATCACAAAAAGGTCAGAAGGCAATAACCAAGATCAGATGTCGTCGTCTTCGTCGAGCCCTGCTTCAGCTGCCTGGTCGCCGCCGTCGTCTGGAACGCCGTCGTCTGGCTTCTGGAAGACTGGAACTCGAGCATCGGTGTCTCGGTGATCTGCGCTGGTGATCGCGTGGTGAACTGGTGATCGGCGCTGCGTCTCTCGCAGTCTCCTGTCTCGCCAGAAGTCCGGAAGTCGCGACTCGCGATCGCTATGTGCGCGTGTGCGGGTGTTGGTGGCTCGGCTCCTTGCCTCCCGAGAAGAAAGAGGCCGACAACTCCTTTTGCTGATGGGCCACTGCATCTTCTCATTAATCTTAAATCCTAATGGACTATAGCTAAAGGATATGGAGTATTATATACTTGGGCTTGAGCCCCCATCCCGCGAGGGCCCTCGGCCGTCGCACCTCCTGCCCACCCCTTAGGGCCGGCACTGTGTCCAAGCAGGGCCGGGGAGGTTCATATGAATGTTCTCTACTGTGAGAGCAGACGGAGCAGCAGGTGATTATCGATTGCTCCATAGTAGACCTTAGCAACTACTCTACTCCTTCGGTAAACAAAAAAAAATGCAATTCTCAGGCTTTAAGGAGACAAACAATTCGAGATTTGAGATAAATAATTTAAACATTGACTAAAGTTATATGAAATAGTATTAACATTTATGATATAAAATAAGTATTATTAGATTAATTATGAAATATATATTATCGTTACATTTTGCATAAAGTAACGTTACATTTTGGCTTTGTCGAAAAAAAATATTGTATACATTTTGGAGGGCGAAATATATATTAACCTACGTACTGTTACGTTTTGGCTTTGTCAAAAAAAATATTGTATACATTTTGGAGGGCGAAGCTTCGTGGATGCTCACCGCTTTCCGGTTTGGGCAAAGATGCCAGGGCTACTGCCTTTTCAGCCGGCCTCGCCCAATTCATGCAACGTCAGCTCGTGACGCGACCATCACTCACGTACCCACTGCTGGTTCTTGTCGCTCGCCCCTTTTAATTTGTTTCCTGCTTCGTTCTTTCTTTTCATCGTCAACAAAGAGTCAAAGATACTGGGTAATATTTGCATATGGGCGCTCCACCGTTTATATCTTTCACTGTCCTATATAGCCTCCTCTGCTGCGTACTAATATACGGCCAGACCGTGTATGGTAGCCTATAGGAGTATAAAGTAATTGGAGTTTTAATATGGTGCTGGTGCTGCGATGTTTGAAAACGGAAACGTATAGTAGGTTTTTCTACCGTTTCAAGTTAGTCAATAATGCGCGGTAACAATGACGATCTATCGCTATTAAATTAAGTAGCCAATCGGATCATGAGGATTAATTTTGCATTCGATTTCATCAGTAACCTAATGATGATGGGCTTGTTCGCTTTTCGTAAACGATCATAAATTTCCAGCCAGAACAGTATTTTTCTCTCACACCAAACCTTTGCGTATTATAACTACGCAGACGTATTTGCATGAAGTCATGTCTATATATATCTATACATGTATATTATGTAGGGGATATTATTATTGTTACTTATTAATACTTCATCCGTTTCAAATATCTATACATGTATAGTACGTATATTATTATTGTTACTTAGTACTTCATACGTTTCAAATTACAAGCTATTCCAGCTTTTCTAGATTACTAGATACATAGTTTTTGTTACGTATAAGATATACATTGCTAGACACATAGTAAAACTATATATTTAGAAAAGACAGTATGACTTACAATTTGGAACGCATGGAGTATTGAAGAGTGACCCCGTAATCCTTCTGTCCATCTTTCTACATTTTAAAGTGCATATGCATCTCTTGTGATCCGTACTTGATTTGGACTCATGACATATACTCATACGGGTTAGAACCCCGCGTGTTTGTACGTCCAACAATGTTGTGAAGTCTGATCACTGGTAGAGAACCGAGCTTTACTCCCGGTGGGGAACCCCCTCTAGTCCCGGTTCCCCACCCGGGAGCAAGCATCCGGGACTAAAGGGGGGGTCCTTTAGTCCCGGGTCAGGAACCGGGACTAAAGGAGGACCTTTAGTCCCGGTGGGTAACACCAACCGGGACTAAAGGTGCCTCCTGACATGCCACGATGGCCGACACCTTTAGTCCCAGTTGGTAATACGAACCGAGACTAAAGGTTTTTTTTCTTTTTTCTTTTCTTTTCATTTTTTTGTTTTCTTTTCAAAATAGGTTTTCAAAATCGTATTGTACACTGCTAATTATACATTTATATGCGCATATAGTATGTTTCGGTTCAAGCACAATGAACGTATTAAATCACACAATTCAAGCATAGAAATATATATATATATATATATATATATATATATATATATATATGCATGCATCATATATATATTTACATGCATGCATGCATATGTGTATTTTACATTATATTATTTCATGTGCATATATTACAAAAGATTGCATTATAGTTGTTGTGACATAACAAGTTTCTTCTCATCCTCTAGCTTGGCTTCAATGGCAGTGTTGGGTCAAAGTAGAACTCGCCCTTGGAATCGATGACCTGCTCATTAAAAAATCCGGCTATAGACTCTTGAATTGCTTTGATTTGGTCTTGCCGTATGACCTTTTCCTCCAACCATCGAGTCTACAGGTTTGAATTAAAGGAAAATAAATTAATATATGTACATATATATATATATATAAAGACATAGTAACACAATCAATAATAATAATTAAATGAATATATAGTGTATTTTTAACGTACTTTGAGTCTCTCTGTAGGAGTTCTTTGGGAGAGCACCTTGATAAACTTGCAAACATAGTAACCACAGTAGTTGTTCTCCTGTTCCTGCCTCAGACACCACTTTACGAGAAAAAGATTTGTCATCCAATCTGGTGATCCGGTGAAAGCTATATGTTTAATTAATAAAGATGATGCGATTCAGGGGACTTACTTTCAATGGGATTACATTCAGTGGCGCTTTGCATTTTTCCATGTGTTGCTTCTCAATAAAGGTTTTCCAAACACTGCCCAATAAAAAATTTGCCACGTCATCAGATATAGTTAATCATCATGTTTGTGTGTATATATAGTTGCTAGAGATCCCGAAATTACCTCTGGATAATATCTATCATATCTTGGTAGTCTTGTTGTGGTTTTCTCATCGAGTCATAGATTATCAAGTGACTTTTCACCAGATCGATGTCCATCAATATCCAGTGATTGCTGCATGTGTTTATAGGATATAACGCATAACACTCATTAATTAACTAGAATCAACATATGAGCCATTAAGGCTATGATCGACATGATTAACACTCACTTGAAGTTATAGGGAAAGAGTATATCCTTCTTGTGGCGTTGGTTCACTAAGAAGTTCATGATGTTACTCTCTGACTCAGACTTCCAATTAGTCATTGGAGTAATTGGGTCTTTGAATACTATATGGGGATCAACAAAACCAATTTCATTGCAGCCTTCCTTTCTGAGCTCTGTCATTGTAAATCTGCATATATATAGTACTTGTTAGGATAATTTATATGCATATGCACACATATGATGAGTTTAATAATAGATCGAAAGAATTATTACTTACAGGCAATAGCAGCTAATGATAACTTTGTCCAGAGAGGTAAGGTGGCATAGTTGATGAAATTCTGCAAAGTCAACATACATAACATCATCGCCACGGAACCAATGTTCGTCTCTAATTCTGACACCAACGCAGAAGTCTCCACTGGTAGACGCCTGCATGTACCACTTGTTTAGCAGGTACATTTGCGTCCCCAGATCAGATAAGGCTTGAGGGTTGTATAGACTCTGGCCTAGTACAAATTTTTTCTTCCAAATATCAACCTCCGCCGCACTCTCAATTTTTCCATCACCAAACATCTGGTAAAGGTCGAGACCAGTCTCATCAAGAAATTCACCAAGGTGATCCAAATCGACATCCGGAGGTATGTTTGCCTGATGCATTAATCCTAAATTCGAACCATATTCATTACCAACAACTAGCGGGGGGATTGATTGGTGCGCTTGTTGTCCGAGTTGGGCAACTCCTTTCCCTGCCCGCTTCTTTTTCTGTGCCGCCTCAATTGACTTGGTGAGAGTGCGGTCATAGTCTGATAACGTTGATTTGGACGGCTTACGAGATTCCCGCTGTTGATGCTGGTAAGAAGTCACCTTTTTTCTTAAAATATCCGGAGCTACGAAGAAGTACGGTTTCTCTGGGTTTCTCCTTGCTTCTTGATTCATTTTAAGTTTGTCATAGAATCTAGACATGTCTTTTTTATATGCATCAGTTCCTTCTTCCTTCTCTTCAGATATTATTTTGGGAATAGCCCTTAGTTTCACGGTGGCTTTCTTTGCAGGCGGGGACTGATTCTTCGTTTGAGGGGCTGGCCTCTTGCTAGGCTTCTTGGTAGGCGGGGGCGGGGGAGGCGTTGGAGACCTCCTTGGAGGTGTTGGCAGCGGCGTTGGAGACCTCCTTGGAGGTGGCGGCTGTGGCGTTGGAGACCTCCTTGGAGAGGGTGTGGATGCAGCCTCGTCTTCCAACACAATGTCATCGTACAGAGCACTATGATGATCTGGCGATTGAACAATTGGATTTAGGTTGGGGGAGGATCTGCTACAAAAAAAGGAATGACATATTATTATGAGCAGATTGTTAATTATTTAAGCCAATACAAATTAATGATGTAGTGTTTTCATCCGCACGTACCTATGGTGAGGTAGTTCAGAAGGAGGTGGAGCCGACATCCCTGGAATGATGATGTAGCGCTTGCGCCATAGAATGAATGTCTTCTCCGCTTCTCCTAGAGTCTTCTCGCCATCACCTCCAGGAATGTCAAGAGGCAAATCACTAAAACCTTTTTCAGCTTTATCTACCGAGATGGTGGCATATCCTTCTTGGATTATATTCCCATGAATCCTTGGTGTCTTGGTTCGGTCGATAGGATTAACAAGACCGATAGCCACCTTGATTGTGGAATTCTCCTTCGGAATGTGTAGCTCACACGTTGTACAAGGTTCAGTGACGTCATCCACAGGGAAGCGCAGTCCTGTGTCCCCTTGATTTGGTATCTCCGTGGAAGCGCAGCTGCTTTTCAACTGAACAGATTGGCTAATGTTGATTCCTGGCTCTGATGCCTGCTTGCTTGCACTCACTGCTATTTGCACTTGCCTTTTGATTTCCTCCTGCATTCTCGCTTCAAGGTTTTTTTCCCGCTCCTGTGCTTCACGCACCGCTTCCTCCAACCTCTGGAGCCGGTGTGCCTCTTCTTCCTTCTTTCTCTGGCGACTTCTGTAGGAAGGTCTGTCCTGAGGGAATCCATGCTCCCACGAGACACTTCCTTTGCCTCTAGTTCGGCCACCATGTTCAATAGTCCCGATGGCGTATGTCAGCTCATCCTTCTCTCTGTTGGGCCTGAACTCACCACTAGCAGCAGCTCTCTGAGCATAAAACAATCTTTCTGCTGCTTCTTGCAGTCTTGCGCCATAAACGCACTTCCCTGTCTCCTGGTCTAGTGTTCCCCCATGAGCGAAAAACCAATTCTTTGCACGTTCTCCCCACTCGAGTGATTCTGGTCTGATACCCTTGGCAAGAAGGTCTGCTTCCATTTTGTTCCACTTCTTAATGGCAGTCGGGTAGCCACCTGATCCCAAGGTATGGTGGTATGTCTTCTGTTGGGCATTACGTTGGTTCTTTATCACCCGACTCACACCCTCTTCTGAAGTCTTGTACTGTACAAACTCATCCCAATAGGGCCTCTGCTTTGAGATCGGGCCTGGGACAGTAAAATCTGGTGCTATGTTCTTCTTGACATACGTCGTGTATAGGTGTTTCTTCCAAGTCTGAAACTGGGTGGCCATCTTCTTCATTGCCCAATCCCTAACTCGCTCCTTCAATTCATCACCATCTATTATATCATCATAATCATCTGTTTGGAGCGTGAAATGTACCAAGACATCATTCCAAATTAACGCCTTGTCACGATCGGAGACAAAACTGATATGAGGAGCATTGGTCTTCTTCTTCCATTCACGGGTACTAATCGGGAGCCGGTCCCGTACAAGGTAACCACAGTGGTGCACAAATTTCATTTTATTCGGCCCCCCCGGTTCTCCTGTATCCACATTGAACTCCGAGATGATGAAGCGACCCTCCAATGGCTTTTTGGGACCTCGAACATTTTTACTCTTCGTTGTAGTTGTTGATGTCGATCCAGAGGGCTACAAAACATAAACATTATTTTTAATGTCATGAGCACACATAAGACATATGATAATATATATATATATAGCTAATAATAAAAAATATATACTTGGCCAATATGTTGTTGCTCATTTTGTTCAAGAGCTAAGTACTGACTCCCGTCATCTACATCCTCTTGCACGTTATTTTTAGCACCATCATCGCCGGCAACTTGAGTGCCAGTGTTGATCAAATTCATCATCAACTCCTCCTCATCCATATTTCTCGGGTCGGCCATCTAGCTTCAAAAAACAAAACCAATATATAGTACGTCAAATCTTTGCTTATTACATGCGTAAAATCTACAAACAATATGCATTATTAAATCTTGCCCCTCGATCACGGACGCAATTCGCCACACTAGGACGAACTACGTCGGTACTAGGGCGAATTAGGGCACGAGAAAGGGCGGTGTGACAAGAGTGGCGGTGCTCCACTCCGCCGTATATATGTCTGTACACATGGGTGAACGAGGGCGGCGGTGCTCCGCCGTATACATAGAAACGCATGGACGAAATGCATATGAATACAAATGACGTATATATACGTGTCGGCGCGGTGGCCGGTGTGCTGACGACGATGACGTGAGGCGGGCCGGCGTGCTGACGACGACGACGACGTGAGGCGGGCCGGGGCGGTGTCGGTGCGTGATGTTGTGATCCTATGTACCATGTGATCAACCATGTAGTCATTCATCATATGAGAAAATTCTATGTTAATAATATAAGTATAAGCCATTATGAAATGTAAGTATACGTGTCTTATTGCTCATATAACCATTACTATTTCCGAAATGATAAGAATTTATTTTCTTCTTCTACAGGCGATCTCTGATGCTATGATATAAAGTTTGAAGATAGTCTTCCCGGAAAAAAATATGTAATGCTCATATTACTTTAGCAACATTAATATATTATATCTGTATATTCAAAGTTCACAAATGAAGAAACATGTGATATTTTTGATAAACTAAAAAACGCTTAGTTTATAAACTGGGTATCAAAATTGAGTTCCTATTTGACCATTATATATCCTACAACAAATCCTTCAAAAAAAAGACCCTACATGAATATATTTGGATAAAATTTCGTTAACAAACATTGATCTATGAAGATAGAAAAAATTCTTCTATTGAAACTGCATCTTGAAATAATGGCATATCATATAGTGATGAATATATGGCGGTTGATGGGCTGGATCATTAGCGGATGGTTCGTAGCGTTGTTTCCAAATAATATATAGCGTGTTTATTATACAAGCCATGGATTTACATCGATCTAATTAATTTCTAAAGTAATTTCATTGGTGATCCTTAATTATACTTGTCATTTAGAGTTCCAAATATTCAAAACTTGCCTTAAGATATATTTTTATTTAAAATCATTTAGAGTTCCAAATATTCATTTTTAGTTTCTATAGATTTTGTGATTCAAAATTTGGAATTTTCAATCGACCTCGACCGTTGACATGGCTTACACCAAAGTTGTAGTTTTCGACGTGATCTATAACTCGGCAGTGGAGGGCTCGGACGAATGTACAAAGAGATCGACGAATATATCACCTCGAAGCTCGGCAGTGTACGTACTGGAGGGCCTCGGGCCGGCGCGGTGGGGCAACGCGCGGTGGAGGGCCTCGGGCGCGGAGGAGGGCGCGGTGGAGGGCCACGGGCAAGCGCGGAGGAGGGGCACGGGCGCGCGCGGTGGAGGCCGCACGAGGAAGAAGACGGCGGCGCCGGTGTCACGGAAGGCGAACGGACGCGGCGCGAGGTCGAAGAAGAGGCCGGGCGGCGGTGTTCGACGAGGAAGAAGACGAGCAGATCGATCTGCCAGGCGCTGGAGGTTATATAGCAGAGGAGAATTACTCCCGGTGCCAGCCACCAACCGGGAGTAAAAACCCTTTACTCCCGGTGCGTATTACCAACCGGGAGTAAAGGTTCCTTTACTCCCGGTGCGTGTTACCAACCGGGAGTAAAGGTATACCTTTACTCCCGGTTGGTAACACGCACCGGGAGTAAAGGCTTTTTTTGGCGGGCCACGAAACTGCAGCCCACCTTTACTCCCGGGTGGGCTTCCCACCCGGGAGTAAAGGTGGCCTGCAGTTTCGTTTCCCGCCTGTTTTAAGCAATAGTCTTGTTAAATACAATAGAAATGCAATAGTTTTTATTAAATACATAGTAAATTAAATAAAAGGCATAAAATTATTTTGTTAAAAATATGAATTTTATTTTTGTTTATTGCACATAGGAAAAATCGATAACCTAACTTTTTTTATTTTTTGTTAGAATTATAAAACATAATGTAACTAATATTTATTATTTCGTTAATGCAAAAATGTAGTGTTTAATTAAAATTATTAAAATTATTGGTTTTGGACAGGAAATTTGTTTTCACATCATTTTAACGTTAATATTTTAATTTTTCATCACTCAGTATCCTAATTTACCTTTTTGAGAGAGAAATCCCACCAAATCAAACATTGATTTAATTTGAAATATGACATAATAAACATCTGAATTCACAATTATTACATAATATCTCAAACACACACTATATTAAATCACTATATCATCAAGTGGGCACAGCAGTGAACTTCTTCTTTACGTATGTCCCTTGGTTATGATCGCTTCGTAACCATGGAGTGTCCTCATCATTTACCAAGATGCTAGGGTCTTTGTTCACTTTGAAGGGCGGAATTCGGTCATCCTTTTCATATTCTTCTGACATGTCCGACTTGTCCTCAATTCCCACGATGACTCTTTTCCCTGAAAGAACTATGTGGCGCTTTGGCTCTTTGGTTGAGTCATTATCGTTTTTCCCTCTTTTTGGTTTGGTAGACATATCATTGACATAGAACACCTGATTCACATCCTTGGCAAGGACGAATGGTTCATCTTTGTACCCAATATTACTAAGGTCTACTGTTGTCATTCCATACTCGTTGTCTACTGTTACTCCGCCTCCGGTCACCTTGACCCATTGGCACTTGAACAATGGGATCTTCAAAGTAGGTGCATATTCTAGTTCCCATATTTCATCTATGCGTCCATAATATGTCTGCTTATTCCCATTCGGGTCTGTGGCATCTATGCGGACACCACTGTTTTGGTTGGTACTCCTTTTATCTTGGGCTACTGTGTAGAATATGTTCCCATTTATCTCGTACCCTTTGTATGTGACGATATGCCATGATGGTTGCATAGCCAATAAATACAGTTGCTCATGGATGCTCTCATCACCTTGACATTTTTTTTCGCAACCAACCGCCGAAAGTTTCCATGTGCTTATGCGTAATCCAAGCTTCAGTCTTGCCTGGAAACTCGGATCGTAAGAGATCCTTGTGTGTCTCAATATACGGATCTACCAAAGAGGAGTTCTGTAGAACTGTGTAGTGCGCTTTATTGAAATAATCATCATCCGTACCAATATATGTTTTCCTCCCTAGTGTCCCCTTTCCGCTTAGTCTCCCCTCATGTCTCGATTCAGGAACACCAATCGAGTCAAGGTCGGGAATAAAGTCAACACAGAACTCAATGACCTCTTCTGTTCCATAGCCCTTGGCGATGCTTCCTTCTGGGCGAGCACGGTTGTGAACATATTTCTTTAGGACTCCCATGAATCTCTCTAAGGGGAACATGTTGTGTAGGAACACAGGACCGAGAGTGAAAATCTCCTTGACTAGGTGAACTAGGAGGTGTGTCATAATATCAAAGAAGGAAGGAGGGAACACTAACTCAAAGCTGACGAGACATTGAACCACATCATTCTGTAGTTTAGCTAGATCAGTTGGATCAATTGCCTTCTGAGAAATTGCATTGAGGAATGCACATAGCTTTACGGTGGCTAGACGTACATTTGGAGGTAGAATTCCTCTTAATGCAACTGGAAGTAATTGCGTCATGAGAACGTGACAGTCATGGGACTTTAAGTTACAGAATTTCTTCTCTGTCACATTTATAATACCCTTTATATTCGAGGAGAATCCAGATGGTACCTTGATGTTGTTTAAGCATTCAAACATGATTTCCTTCTCCTCTTTGCTTAGAGTGTAGCTAGCAGGACGTAAGTAATGGCGTCCATCATCTGTCTTCTCTGGATGCAGGTTGTCTCTTTCTCTCAAACAACGCAGGTCCTGTCGTGCTTCAAATGTGTCCTTAGGCTTTCCATACACACCCATAAAGCCTAGCAGGTTCACACAAAGATTCTTCGTCAGGTGCATCACGTCGATCGAGCTACGGACCTCCAGGACTTGCCAATAGGGTAGGTCCCAAAATATGGACTTTTTCTTCCACATGGGTGCGTGACCGTTAGCGTCTTTCGGAATAGGTTGGCTTCCATGTCCTTTTCCAAAGACGACTTTCACATCATTGACCATATCGAGTACATCCTCACCGGTTCGGTTGCGAGGCTTGGTCAGGTGGTCTGCTTTCCCTTTAAAATGCTTACCTTTCTTTCTTACGGGGTGATTTGCAGGAAGAAATCGACGATGGCCAAGGTACACGACCTTTCGACATTTTTTCAAGAATACACCTCTAATATCACCGAAGCAGTGTGTGCATGCATTATATCCCTTGTTTGACTGTCCTGAAAGATTACTTAGAGCAGGCCAATCATTGATTGTTACGAACAACAATGCTCGCAGATCAAAGTGTTCCTGTTTGTACTCATCCCACACACGTACACCTTCTTTATTCCACAAAATGAGAAGTTCATCAATAAGTGGTCTCAGGTACACATCGATGTCATTGCCAGGTTGCTTCGGGCCTTGGATGAGCATAGGCATCATAATGAACTTCCGCTTCATGCATAACCAAGGAGGAATGTTGTAGATACTTAGAGTAACAGGCCAAGTGCTATGACTACTGTTCTGCTCTCCAAAAGGATTGATACCATCTGTACTTAAAGCAAACCTTAAGTTTCTTGCGTCATTTGCAAACTCCGGGAATTCTCTATCGATTGCTCTCCACTGGGACCCATCAGCAGGGTGTCTCAACATATTGTCTACCTTACGGTCTTCTTTGTGCCATCGTAACAATTTTGCATGTTCTTTGTTTCTGAACAGACGTTTCAAGCGTGGTATTATAGGAGCATACCACATAACCTTGGCAGGGATTTTCTTACGTGGACGTTCGCCCTCAACATCACCAGGGTCATCTCGCCTGATCTTATACCGCGACGCATGGCATACCGGGCATGCATCCAATTTCTCGTACTCTTTGCCACGGTATAGGATGCAGTCATTAGGACATGCATGTATCTTCTCTATTTCTAGCCCCATAGGACAGACAACTTGTTTTGCTTCGTAGGTAGTGGCGGGCAATTCATTGTACTTCGGAAGCATCTTCTTTTGGATTTTTAGTAACTCTCCAAATCCCTTGTCAGATACACCATTCTTTGCCTTCCATTGCAGCAATTCTAGTGTGGTTCCCAACTTTTTCTGCCCTGCATCACAAGTTGGGTACAACAATTTCTTGTGATCTTCTAGCATCCGCTCGAACTTGATCTTCTCCTTTTCACTTTCACATTCTCTTTGTGCATCACGAATGACCTGACAAAGATCATCAGCCGGCTCATCTTCTGCGGCTACCTCTTCTTCAGCTTCTCCCATTGCAGTATCATTGAAGCACGCACCATCAGGAATAATATCATTGTCGTCCCATTGTTCTTCTTCATCTTCTTCCATTACAACACCGGTTTCTCCGTGCTTTGTCCAACAAATATAGTTTGGCATGAAACCCGACTTGAACAAGTGTGAATGAAGAGTCCTTGAGCAAGGATATTCCACTGTATTCTTACATATGGCACATGGGCAGCACATGAAACCGTCGCGTTTGTTTGTCTCGGCCGCACGTAATAAAGAATGCACGCCGTCAATGAACTCTTGTGAGCGGCGATCAGCATTATACATCCAATGACGGCTCATCTGCATTACATGACATAAATATCATATTAAAACCTAGATCATAATTAATTATTTATACAACATGCGTGCCACCACAAAAGATACAAATTTATGAAAGCATCGCTACAATGTAGACAATCCCAACTACCACTAAAAGAACTAAAGCTAAAATACATTTCAGGAGCACAAGGATTTCGCGACCAATCTCAACTAAAACAGACAGATCCCCCGATTGTGCAACATCTTTGGGCTTCTTCGACTGGATCACTGCCTCATTAGCCGCCGTATCTGCCTGTTGTGCAAGATATTTTTGCACGAGTTCAACATACTCTTCCTCCCAGTAGAAGCCTGAACATCGTCCACTGCCATCCCACTGAAATTAAAACAAAAAACTAGAACTTTAATCACAACCATCATGAAAATAGGTATAAACTAACCATAATCATTAAATACGATAAAATAACTCACATTGCGATCCGGACACTTGTAGAAGATACGATCCTTGTTGGGACCCTCCTTCTTCACTCGGTACTCCATCACAATCTTCATCTCATCACGACACTTGCCGCATGGAATGAGAGGAAGGCCCGGCCTAAGTCGCTTTGGAAACCCATGAGAGGCCGAGGACCCGGAAGCAGTTGCCATCTACTCTCTATACTCATTTTTTAATACACTATAAATTTCTTCTTTTATAAACAAATAAAATTAACAAACTATAAAATTATCTAGATCTCTAAACAATGATATTTTTAATGGTCATTGTGTTCTCGTCTTTTACTGTGGCAGGTAAGTAATTCATATGATATTTTCGCAAATTAACAGAAGAATGGGAATGTACACACATAACAGACTACTACGACGATATCGGGACGTGTGAATAAATAACCATCCGTACTAGTTGACCTTGCTTACGTGATCATCTCGGCGAGCATTTCTCCACCGGACAGCACCGTACTTGGTCAAGGAAGAGCTCCGATTCTATGAGGAAGGGAACACGGTCTCCCACGACCGTTGTCGCTCTCCCTCGTAGAATCAAAGCTCCTCCTTGATGTCCGTTACCGCTCGACAGAGAACATGCTTGCCGAGCTGAACACGGTCCGCAAGTTCAACTAGTACGGATTTTCTATAATTTTCTAACTATTTTCTAAGTTTTTATTTATATATACTACGTTTAGGTACGGTGATTGACAGACTACTACGACGATATCGGGACATGTGAATAAATAACCATCCGTACTAGTTGACCTTGCTTACGTGATCAGCTCGGCGAGGATTTCTCCACCGGACGGCACCGTACTTGGTCAAGGAAGAGCTCCGATTCTACGAGGAAGGGAACACGGTCTTCCACGACCGTTATCGCTCTCCCTCGTAGAATCAAAGCTCCTCCTTGACGTCCGTTACCGCTCGGCAGAGAACATCCTCGCCGACCTGAACACGGTCCGCAAGTTCAACTAGTAAGGATTTGCTATAATTTTCTAACTATTTTCTAACTTTATATTTATATATACTTTAACCTTCTTTCATGTAAATATGCAAGCTTAAAGTGATTTTGAGCTCAAATTGCTTACAAATGAAAAAAAACCACAATAAAGAACCATAAATATATATAGTGAATAAAATGGTATAAGAAAATGGTAAAAAATGAGAGTATGAGATTGGTAACCTTTACAACTGAAGAATCGACGGAGGAATCGAAGAATGGATGGAGGAACAATGGAGGGAGGGAGGAAGCAAGAACACTACTGCAGTGAGCTTCAAAATGTGCTGAGCTCGGGCTCGGGGAGGAAGGAGGAGACGGCCGATTTATAAAGGGAGAACATTTAGTCCCGGTTGATAGATCCAATCGGGACTAAAGGTAACTTTCCAACCCCGGGCGCAGCCACGGCCCGGGAGTAGACCTTTACTCCCGGTTGGAGCCACCAACCGGGAGTAAAAGTATACCTTTAGTCCCGGTTGGTGGCTCCAACCGGGACTAAAGGTCCCTGCCACCTCTGTCTGGCGCAGTAGCCGTTGGGCAGGAACCTTTAGTCCCGGTTGGAGCCACCAACCGGGACTAAAGGTATTTCTAGTCCCGGGGGCAAAAAATTCCGGGACTAGAGCCCATTTTGGCCGAGGATCAAAGGTCTGTTCTCTACTAGTGGATTTTGATACACATTGGAATATATGATGACAGCCTCCAAATATCAAGTTGTTTAGTTAACAATGTAATACACTCCCGGTCCCTAAACTTGTCCCCAAACTCTAAAAGTGCCTACCAAAGGTCCCTAAACTTGCCAATCAGTTTAGGTGAGGTCCCAATCACCGTCTGTTAGCATTAAACTGCCAGCATGGCTGCTGACTGTGCACCCGACAGGCAGGGCCTGCCGGCACAGTAGATCGAGGGCGCGGGGTAGGCAAGCTATGGCCATGGCGTCGGTGCCGGAGGCCGGGCTCGCGAGCACGAGCGCGAGGCCGCGAGCGGCTACAGCGGGTGGCCAGACTCGCGAGTAGGAGCGGCATCGTCGTCTCTCACCTGGATCGGCCAGAGCTCACCGGCACTTCGCCATGCTGCCCATCGGTCATCCACGTCAAGCCCTGCTCTGCACTCAACACCCTCCGTGCTCTTGCTCGCATCCCACCACGGAGGCCTCCGCTCACGCTCCTCCAACTCCCTAGCCGCGCCGCTCCAAGATCTCGTGTCGGCTGCCGCCACGAGCGACGTGTCGTGCCACGATGGCCGCTCCGTGTGGGGCGACTGGGCGAGCGCCATGGCCACGCATCGCTGGGCAGCCATGGCGGCCACGGCGCCTCGCCCCCACCGGCGAGCGCCATGCCGGGCCACCATGCTGGCCGCACCATCATGAGTGAGCGCCGCTCCGTCTTGGGCTCCATCATTCTTGCCTTCTTCTCCGGCCAACAAGGGCGGCCGACAAACACGGCACGGCGGCGCTTGGGACGAGCGAATGGTGAGCTCGAGTACAGGTAGTAGCGGAGACCCTCATGTCGTTCGTCTTCTTTCTGCTGGTGGCGAGCAGCAGCACGTCTGGGTGTTGCCGCCGCCGCGAGTAGGAGTGGCCGCGCGGGCGGCGTGGCACGAGCGGCTGCGGGGCCGCCCGGCAGCGCAGTAGTGCGCGACGTCGGCAGCGGGAATCGGCGCGGGCATATGGATGTTGACGTGGCATATGGAGAAGGCCTCGTTCCTGAAACCGATGATGCCGGCGGCTTCGCGGCCATTGAAACAGACGTCGTCGCTGCACCCGAAGACGAAGCTGTCAACGCCTCCGCCGCCGTTGTCAATAACAGCAAGCTTGAGCCTGTCTCTCCCTAGCCTGCCAGCTGTTAGTCAAATTGTTGCACATGTATCTTTGTTTTCGTTTGCATCTGTTAGGCGTAGCGTAGATGTTGTGCGTGGTCCGTGGCTTGCTTGGCCCACGACACAGCTAGTAGTTCGGTTCATACGCGCCAGGGCGGACATTGCAGCATGCGGTGCACGTCTCGGCAAAAGCGGGCGTGCGCACGGTGATATCGGCATGGCGCTGGACTCGGGCTTCAAGCCCCGAGAAGCTACGGCAGTTGAGGGCAGCACCAAAAATTCTCTCGTTCCATTTTATCGCGTTGTGTTTGTGTTCGTCGAGTTTTCCATTCGTGAGCTCGCCGGCGACGTCGAATTCTAGACCGGGGCATCGCTCGGTTCCAACACCCGCAGAGTACTGCACCAGCGGGCCGGACCCGTACCAGCGAGCCGCCGTCGGATGATAGACTCGTCTCGTCCGGAGCAAGAGCAAGGAGACTAGGTGAATGCCGACCAACAGCTGCGGCTAAACAATGTGGCCGGGCATCCTCTCCAACGTCGGCTCTGGGCCACCACGGCCCCTGACTCGGGCGCCTTCGCGTGCGCTGCCGCCGACTGTGGCTCGGGTGCCGTCGAGTGCTCCAGCCACGCTGGCCTCACTGGCGTGCAGGAATGAGTGAGAGGCGTTCACGGCGGCCGAGTACTGCTGCAGCGGCACGTACATGTTCACGCATCCCGGCGACTTGCGCGTCCATGCCCTACTCCCGCTTCTTCAACGCTACGTGCAGGGGAAGGCGAGGGAGAGAGGTGAGGGACTGGTATGTGGGCCCCGCCAGTCAGGTGCACAGTCAGCAGCCATGTTGGTAGTTTAACGCTAACAGACGGTGATTAGGACCTCACCTGAACCGATTAACAAGTTTAGGGACCTTTAGTGGACATTTTGGAAGTTTGGGGACCTAGTTGACACAACGCAACAAGTTTAAGGACCCACAGTGTATTTCACTCTTTAGTTAATTATGCAACAAGGTGTATATTTCCACAGTTGATTGTTACGGACAATATGCGTTCTCTGTATTACTGTTATCTTTGCTTGCTTGCACAACCGAATGAAAAAGATATGTCATGATGAGCAGGAGTTGAGCAGGAGTACAAAGTCAGACCTCCTCGAAGCAGATAGCATTTCACTAAATTCTGTGACTGATACTTCAGATATATTCCTAATATTTTTCTCTGAGAATCATGACTCGCTTGGAACGAGAAACAACGAATTCTCAAAAGTTAATTCGCTCCAGGCAGAAAGAAAACCATGGAACTTTTTTTCCCATGACTCAAACGGGCCTAATCGAACGCAATTGCCATGAAATAAGATGCCACTGTGCTGTACTAAAAATGTAAAATACCCTGTGTTCCACTTGATCCGTGGATCTCTGCAAATCTTTTTCTTGGCTTTCACCTGAACTAAGCCTGGTCCACTTGTCAGCCTGCGTGAATGCTGACGACAAGGCCGTTGCTCGTAGAAGAGGCCTCAGGCTGCGTTCACGTGGGGCGACCGGCGGCGATGGCAGGCTTCGTAAGCACTAAGCAGAGACGGGCTGTTTTTTTTTAGCCTTTTTTTTTTTGAAAGTTTTTCACAAATACTTTCAGATATGCTTTCAAAATATAGACTCTCACCTCGGCGCCGGAGTAATTGGCACAGAGCTTACACGTCCCAGCGCTATAGTTTTTGGCGCCTATGTCTTGGGGCCACGTCAGCATCAAGGCAGAGCTGGCGGTGATATGGTAGCTAGCTCGACGCCGTGGAGCTTGGCGCCAAGATAATTGGCGTCGAGCTTGGCGTCGTGGACCTTGACGCCGTAATGGTGTTTTAAACCAGCCTCCACCCTTCCTGTCCGATGCTTCTTCTTTTTGTTCCTCCTCCCTCTTAGGTTTTTTTCTGTCCCCACTTCGTCTTACCTCACGAATCGGCATATTGGACCGTGGAAACATGGATTTGATCCGTAGATCTTCGAGAGCAAGGTATCCTCTCTCCCCTCCTAGTTTTTTCGCATCGATTCGGTATATATTAGTCGTATTTTTCAAACTAAGAATCGTCATTACTTAGGGTTTAATGTACTTTTTAATATTTGTATGTATTATACAACCGTAGAATGCTAAGGCATGGAAAAGCTAGAAAACCAAGGTAGGTGGTGGTGGGACCCATGTGCTATTAAAAAATATATGTTTTGAAATATGAAGAGACAAACTATTGTACAAGTAGGCTTTTAAGCTTGTCTTTAGATGACATGGTTTGGCTATAAGACAAGCTTATTAAAATTGCTCTTATTAGTGGCTGGCTTGCTGGCGGCTTGCACGCCAGTGTACAGAACCGATCTGCGGAATCTCCAGTCCGCCGTACAAGATCCGAGCATCCGGCCTCAACGTCCCGTGGGGTCCACGCGTACAACGAGAGAGACACTGAGTGCTAGCTAAAAGCTAATGGATCTGAACGTGCCTTTGTCTGTTAGGAGCCTACTCTATCCATCTAAATACATGTATACCTCGCTTTTTTAGAAATCAATCGGTAATAAGTTTAACTAAATGTATAAAAAATCTATGATATTAAATTAATATTACTTTCTTAATTTTAAAGTACAAGTTATTTTGTTTTTTTAGATATATAGATAATACCATGTATCTTAACATAGCGTATATTTAGATAAATACTATATCTAGAAAAGCCAAAGTAACTTATAATTATGGATGGCCATGCAACACATGGCCCCAACAGTCTGGCCCGAAGCCCTATTTTTTAGCCTGACACGAGGACGGCACGACCGATGGCCACCGAACCCATGTCAGCATGGCCCAATCTAGCGTGTCACGCATGGGCCGCTCCGCATGCATGTTAGGCGACACGGCATGGCCCGCTTTTTCCCTCACGCACGACATAGGCTGGCTTTATTATATATATAATCTAGGATCCTAGCTTTCTAACCGTAATCTCACCGGAGGTGCCGCTTGCTCTACTCAGCGTAGAGCCACGTCTCGCGTGAGGTTCCTCCCTACCCGAGGCAGACCCCTCAGACCTTCTTGGGTCTTCTTTGCTCGAGGCTTCATCCTCTCGTCTAAGGCCTCGACGCCCCGACCACGATGACTCTTATGAGCGTCGGCTCCTTCTTCTTTGCTAGACCCTATCGCGACGACCCCTATGAACGCCGGCTCCTCTCCTTCCTCCTCGACATCCGCTCCAACTCTCTCTTCCCCTCGTGGCCTCGCCTACATGCCTCGGGTGCGCCGGCCTCGAGCGCAACAGCCACGAAGGCAAGCCCGCCGGTCGCGCGGGCGCCGCGGCAGCCACGACCTCTTTCCCCCTTCCCTCTGTTTGGTGGGCCACGGGCTGGCCCAGCATGCTAGTTGTGGCGGGCTACTCGAGCCGGTTCGACCCAAAAATTTATCCCTCCGTTCAAAATTATAAGTCGTTTTGATTTTTTTATCTATTTTGCTATGTATCTAGACATATTATTATATCTAGATGCATAGCAAAATTGATGTACCAAAAAAGTCAAATCAACTTAGAATTTGGAACTGAGGGAGTAATAGGCATGGTGTGCCGATGGCCAGGCCTACGGGGCCGTGCTTTTGCCGGCCCGAGCGACACGTTTGGACATCTATATACTTATAATTTATAATGAAGTTAGTATTAGGTTAATCATATAATATATTTGTATAGTAAATTTATTTTGTATTTTTTTATAAATCTAGTCTAATTTAAAATTGATTGTTTTTTTTCAAAAAAACGAGACGTGCATCACTTTGAAGTACAGCTGCCTTCGCGGAGGTTTCCTGCTCGGTGGAAAAGGAGATAAGAAACCACTATTGTACCGTGACTTTGAGTACGCCACTGCTGCTGTGGTGCTGACGTGCAGTGATACTGATCGATGGATTCTATGGTTCATTGGTTCCTGCCTGTCCAGTGTTTGTCCTTGTCTCGCCTTCGGAAAACACCAAGTTGCAAGCGACGTACTCCTGCCAGCGGAACTGCGGAAGGGCCCCAAACGACAAGTCCATAGCAGAACAGACACGTGGGAGACTGACTGAATGGCTTTTTTTTCGTGTTCGTTTTCGTTTTTTTGGTTTTGGAAGGGCAGGCAGACTGACTGTCCATTTCCTCTCCCTATAAAGCTGACGAAACATCTCGCTCTCCGGCCGGCGTCGAAGAGCAAGCAGCAATGGCGCTGGAGATCGGGCACACCCACCTCCCCATCCGCGGCCTCAACCTCCACGTCGCACACGTAGGCAAAGGTGAGTCTCTGACACCGCATCATCATCGTTGCTTCAGTTGAGCTGATGGATCCCCGCGGAGAAGCAGAGTATCAATCATGTGTGGCGGCTGTGTGCTGTTGGTTTGTGTGTTGCAGGTGACCTGGGCACGGTGGTGTTCCTGCACGGCTTCCCGGAGATATGGTACTCGTGGCGCCACCAGATGGTGGCCGTGGCCGCGGCGGGGTACCGGGCCATCGCGCCAGACTGTCGCGGGTACGGCCTGTCCGACCAGCCGCCGGAGGACGAGGAGGCCTCCCTTGACGACCTCATCGCCGACGTGCTCGGCATCCTCGACGCCCTCAGCGTCCCAAAGGTAAAGCAACAGCTCACCAAACGGATGGAAGGACCATCCAATTCCAAGAACTGAGTTGTTGCCGCGCGCGCGTGCAGGCGTTCTTGGTGGGCAAAGACTTCGGCGCCATGCCGGCGTACGAGTTCGCGCTGCAGCACCCGGACCGCACCCGCGGCGTGGTGTGCCTGGGGATCCCCTTCAGCCCGGTGCCCATGTCCTTGGACACCATGCCCGAAGGCTTCTACATCATGCGCTGGCGCGTGCGTAGCACTGACTGACCGCATCACCTGTGATTGAACTCTTCTTCTTATCGAAATCGACACGACACTCTGCAGCTGGTGTTCCTTTTGCTTCTCTTCCGCAGGAGCCAGGCAGGGCGGAGGCCGATTTCGGCCGGTTCGACGTGAGGCGCGTGGTGCGCACGGTCTACGTGCTCTTCTCCGGCGCCGAGATCCCGATTGCCAAGGAAGGGCAGGAGATCATGGACCTGGCCGACCTGTCGACGCCCCTCCCGGCGTGGTTCACTGAGGAGGACCTGGACGTCTACGCCAAGCTCTACGAGAAGTCCGGCTTCGGCTACCCGCTCCAGATGCCATACAGGTGAGAGCAGCTGTCATCCTGCTACGAGAAACTCCATGGTGCCATACTGCCATTTGCCAGGTTTACCATTTGCTTTCGCGGAATGGGCAGGTCTATACACAAGATGTGTAGCTGTAAGCCCTGCTTCCCAGGCACATTTAGTGTATTTAAGTTTTTAGTTAATCTATGTCATTAAGTCCTTGGGTAGCCTAAGAGTTGTGCGGGTACCCAGACAGCTATTCTGTCTAGTTAAAGCTCTAGTGAGCTGTATGTAATCAATACAGTACTTATCCTCTATATATTGTAATGCAGTCGCTTGGGAGAGTTGCCCTGACTGATTATTTCTCTGTTACCTCCAACAATTGGTATCAGAGCCTAGGTTAAACACCTTCTCACCTTCTCATCTTCTCCATGACGTCAACCTCCTCTGAGCGCCGGGCTAGGAAGACCAAGGGAGCCACTGAGGGCGAGCTGGGCGACCCCTCTGGCAGGACTGCGCGCCTGAAGGCAGCAGAGGAGGCGGCGGCGCTGGCTGTCAAGGCGGCACAGCAGGCTGCAGCAGCCGCGGAGGCGGCGGCCAGGACAGCGCAGGAGCTGCGGGCGGAGATAGCAGCAGAGAAGGGAGATGAGGAGGAGGAGGAGGAAGAAGAAGAGGAGGACCGGAGGACCCGGCGGCCGCGGACTCCGCTGCGGGACAGGCGCCGTTTGCAGTCACCACTGCGTGACCGAAGGCGTCGTGGCGGCGGTCGCTATGAGTCGCCGCAAGGCAGGGTGGTCTACCGCGATTCCGGCAGCGGCACATCATGGCCAATGCTGGACAAGACCAATTATTATGAGTGGAGCCAGACGATGAAGCTCAGGATGCAGGCGCGCGACCTCTGGGAAGCTGTCGAAGGAGGCCCAGTGCAGTTTCGCGACGATAGGCGAGCTCTGGAGGTGATCGTCGCTGCTGTGCCCAAGGAGTTGGGGCTCCCGCTCCTCGATAAGGCGACGGCAAAAGAGGCATGGGATGCCATCGCTGCGACTCGTATCGGTGTGGACAGGGTCCGCCGAGCGACGTTGCAGCGACTGCGTCGGGAGTGGGAGAACATTGATGTCAAGCCTGGCGAGCCGGTGGAGGATTTTGCCCTACGGCTGTCAACTCTGCACCAGCAGCTGGTGCTTCATGGAGACAGGGACATCGATGAGGCGCGTGTCGTGGAAAAGTTTCTGCGCACGGTGCCGACCAAGTACGCGCAGATCGTCGTCGCCATTGAGCAGTTCCTCGACTTCGAGGCGCTCACGCTTGAAGAGGTGACAGGAAGGCTCAAGGCGGTGGATGACCGTGAAGCGCAAGCTATGACAGAGCCGGTGTCCATCAACGGCAAGCTGCTGTACACTGAGGAGCAGTGGCGTGCGCGTTTGAGGAAGGAGAAGAAAGGCGCAGAAGAAGCTGGCGGTTCTGGTTTCAAGAACCAGCGCGGCGGTGGCGGAGGACGCAGCCGCGGAGGTGGACGCGGACGGGGCAGAGGTGCTGGCCGTGGCGGCGGACGTGGAGAAGGCAATGGCGCCGGCCGTGTTGGCCCCAACACGTGCCTCAACTGCCATCAGGAAGGGCATTGGGCGCGTGAATGTCCCCAGCCGCGCCGTGATGGAACAGAGCGCGGCGGCGGGGGAGGAAATCGTGGTGGACGCGGCGGCGGAAACCGTGGAGGAGGCCGTGGCGGCGGTAACCAAGCTGGGCAGCAAGGAGGACATGAAGGGCGTGCCCAGTTTGCTGAGTGTGAGGAAGATGCAGCTCTGTTTCTGTCTCACGGCTTCATTGAGATGGAACAGAGCACGTCGGAGCTCAACTATACAGCGCAGCGCGTTGAGTTCTTTGAGCCACGTGCGCGTGCTTATCTGGGAGCAGATGATGAAGAGATGGCTGGCGGCTGGTACCTTGATTCAGGCGCAACACACCACATGACTGGGCGGCGTGACCTGTTTTCAGACTTGAACACGGACGTTCGAGGCACGGTTCGGTTCGGGGACGCGTCCAAGGTGGAAATCAAGGGCGTTGGCTCAATTGTTTTTGAAGCAAAGACTGGTGAGCATCGTGTTCTTCATGGAGTTTATTTCATTCCGGCGTTGAAGAACTCGATCATGAGCCTCGGTCAACTTGATGAGAATGGCTCAAAGGTGGTGATTGATGATGGAGTACTGTGGATTTGGGAACGCAGCAGCGGTCGCCTACTGGCCAAGGTGAGGCGTGGCGCGAACCGGCTGTATGTACTGCATATGAAGACAGCACAACCAGTGTGTCTTGCTGCGCGTAGGGATGAGGAGGTGTGGCAATGGCATAAGCATTTTGGGCATCTGAATTTTGAGGCCCTGCGGAGGCTTGGCAAGGAGGAAATGGCAAGAGGGATGCCAAAGATCGATCATGTTGAGCAAGTGTGTGACACTTGTGTCACCACCAAACAGAGGAGGCGATCATTTCCTGCTGCAGCAACATATCGTGCTCAGGATCACCTTGAATTGGTGCATGGTGATCTCTGTGGGCCAGTTACACCAGCAACTTCGGCAGGTAATCGCTATATTCTACTGCTTGTAGATGATGCCACACAATTCATGTGGGCAGTGCTGCTGTCATCTAAGGATGCTGCAGCAGATGCTATCAAGAAGGTGAAGGCTGCTGCAGAGGTGGAGAGTGGGCGTAAACTGAAAGTTCTGCGCACAGATAATGGAGGAGAGTTTACTGTTGCAGAATTTGCTGCTTATTGGGCCAATGAAGGAGTCAAAAGGCATTACAGTGCTCCTCATTCACCACAGTAGAATGGCGTGGTGGAGCGTAGAAATCAAACCGTGGTGGCCATGGCACGTGCCTTACTCAAGCAGCGCCAGATGCCAGCCAAGTTTTGGGGGGAGGCAGTGATGACTGCTGTGCATATTCTGAATCGGTCACCAACCAAGGCTCTAGGTGATGTCACTCCCTATGAAGCATGGCATGGCCGAGCACCCACTGTTGGCCATCTGAAGGTGTTTGGTTGTGTGGCATATACTCGCCGTTTGTCTCAGCTCAGGAAACTTGATGATCGTGGTGAAGCTGGAGTATTTATTGGCTATGCTGAAGGAGCCAAAGCCTATCGAGTTTTTGATCCAGCATCTCAGCGTGTACGTGTCAGCCGAGATGTGGTTTTTGATGAAGGAAGAGGTTGGGATTGGACATCACCAGCAGCAGGTACGTCTGGGGCAGCTGGTAGTGATTTTGTGGTGGAATTTCCTTGGGAGGAAGAAGTCCCTGGAGCTGGAGGTTCAGTGCAGTCACACTCATCTCCTCAGCCCCATTCTGCCTCACCTGAAGCTTTCCCAACAGCAGAATCGGTGCTTGATGCAAGAGAAGAGGTGTCTGAGACATCCAGAACACCTTCACCACCACTAGCTCCAGCCAGCCCACAAGTGGAGCACGTGACTCCCTTGGAAGATGATGAGGAACGGCTGGACACTTATCACAACGACGAGCAACTGCGCTATCGTACCATAGATGGCATATTAGGCGGGGAACAGGAAGTTCCGCCGCCGACGCAGCGCTTGTTCGCAGAGCTCCACCTCACCCACTCTGGGGAACCCATTTCTTATGCAGAGGCAAAAGATGATCCTGCATGGCAGGCAGCAATGAAAGAGGAGCTGCGCGCTGTTGAGCGCAATGGCACCTGGGAGCTTGTGTCTCCCCGAGCTGGCCATCGGCCAATTTCTCTAAAATGGGTCTACAAGCTGAAGAAAGATGAGAAAGGAGATGTGATCAAGCACAAGGCTCGGCTTGTTGCTCGTGGGTTTGTGCAGCAAGAGGGTGTTGATTATGAGGATGTGTTCGCTCCTGTTGCGCGCATAGAATCAGTGAGACTGCTGCTTGCTCTAGCTGCCCAGGAAGGATGGACTGTTCATCATATGGATGTCAAGACAGCTTTTCTAAATGGAGAGCTCAAGGAAGAAGTATATGTCCAGCAGCCACCTAGGTTTGCTATTCCTGGGGAAGAAAGCAAGGTATATCGCCTGCACAAAGCTTTGTATGGGCTGAAGCAGGCACCCAGGGCGTGGAACGCTAAGTTGGACTCTACTCTGAAGGAAATGGGGTTCAAACAGAGCAAACATGAAGCAGCAATTTACAGGAAAGGTTCAGAGGGCTCAGTGTTACTGGTTGGGGTCTATGTTGATGATCTGATCATCACTGGAGCAGTCAAAGATGAAGTAAAGGCTTTCAAGGAAAGGATGAAATCCACCTTTGAGATGAGTGACTTGGGTTTGCTCAGTTTCTACCTTGGCATTGAAGTGCAGCAAGGCAAGAATGGAACCACCATGAGGCAGACTCACTATGCCAAGAAAATCCTAGAACTGGGAGGCATGTCTGATTGCAATCCAGCAGCTACACCAATGGAAGAGCGCCTGAAGCTCAGCAAGCATAGCACTGCCAAGGAGGTGGATCCAACTCAGTATAGAAGGCTGGTTGGAAGCTTGAGATACCTGGTTCATACCAGGCCTGGTTTGGCTTTTTCAGTGGGCTATGTGAGCAGATTCTTGGAGAAACCGACCACTGAGCACCAGCAAGCAGTCAAGAGGGTGCTGAGGTACTTGGCTGGAACATTGGACTATGGTCTGCAGTTCAAAAGAGCCCCAAATTCTGCTAGGTTTGTGGGCTACTGTGATTCAGACCTAGCCGGTGATATTGACTCCAGCAAAAGCACAACAGGTTGTCTGTTCTTCTTTGGCAACAGCTTGGTCAGTTGGCAATCTATCAAGCAGAGGGTGGTGGCTTTGTCTAGTTGTGAGGCTGAATATGTGGCTATGACTTCAGCAGCAACACAAGCCCTGTGGCTGTCAAGATTGTTGGCTGATTTGTTGGGAAGAAAGGTGGAGACTGTGGAACTAAGGGTTGACAACAAGTCTGCAATTGCACTTGCTAAGAACCCTGTCTTCCATGACAGGAGCAAACATATCAGAGTTAAGCAACATTTTATCAGGGATTGTATTGAAGAAAGCAGCATCAGGACTGAGTACATCCCTACAGCTGATCAATTGGCAGACATTCTCACTAAGGCTTTGGGCAAGGCCAAGCTTGAAGATATGAGAAGCAGAATTGGCATCAAGCAGATCAAGAAGAGTTGAAGCAGGTCTTAGGGGGAGAACTGTAGCTGTAAGCCCTGCTTCCCAGGCACATTTAGTGTATTTAAGTTTTTAGTTAATCTATGTCATTAAGTCCTTGGGTAGCTCAAGAGTTGTGCGGGTACCCAGGCAGCTATTCTGTCTAGTTAAAGCTCTAGTGAGCTGTATGTAATCAATGCAATACTTATCCTCTATATATTGTAATGCAGTCGCCTAGAAGAGTTGCCCTGGCTGATTATTTCTCTGTTACCTCCGACAAGATGCCGAACCGACTGGACGCCAAGTTCCAGGCCCCGGTGCTCATGGTGATGGGGGAGAAGGACTACTGCTTCAAGTTCCCGGGGTTCGAGACCGCCCTGCGCAGCGGCGTCATGGACAACTTCATGCCGTACCTCAAGATCACCTACATCCCGGAGGGGAGCCACTTCGTGCAGGAGCAGCTCCCGGAGCAGGTCAACGACCTGCTCCTCGGCTTCGTAAGCGACCATCCGTCCGCGGCGTAAGGAGAGGGTGAGAGACTGTGACCGTGAGAATAATATGATTCTTGAGCAATTGGGGTTTCTCTATTGCCGTTGCCTGGATCCATGACCGTGTTAATTAGCACATACTCAAACAAGACGTACGTTTTTTCTCGGCAATAAAGATGATCGTTGTTACATTACTCGATCGTTGCTGTAGGTAGAGGTGCTTTGGATGCGATTGAATGGGATCTACAAAATCCAAAATGCTTTGGATGCTTATTTTAGCTGCGGCTGCAGTTATGGCTACAAACAATCAACTACTATCTACTTGGCTATAACTAAAGTTTAGTCTCTATCATATCTGACGTTCGGATACTAATTAGAACTAAACATGAGCTAATTATAAAACTAATTGTACAGATGGAAACTAATTTATGAGGCGAATCTATTAAGATTAATTAATCCATCATTAGCACATGTACTGTAGCACCATATTATGAAATCATGGGCTAATTAGGCTTAATAAATTCATCTAGCAAATTAGTCTCTATTTATGTAATTAGTTTTATAATTAATCTATGTTTTACTTTAAATTAGTATCAAACATCCGATATGATAGAGACTAAACTTTAGCTATGATATCCGAACACTCCCGTGACAAAAAAAAAAAAAAAAAAAAACCGCAGGCCTGCAGCGAGCAGGCTGACTGTGTCAATTGGGTCTACGTGGACTTAGATTACTTTAGAGGCTGACCAGCCTTTAATGGCTAGATTTAAATTTATGACATGGGACCTAATATATATCTAATCTTAGCGGGCAATCGTAATGACGGTTTGCACAAAGTTAGATAGCAATCATGTGCTCTGTACGCTTGGCTGATAAGCTATGGCTGAAAGTATTGTTGGCTGATTTGCTGTGAGAAAAATACTATTCGTTAGCTAAAAAAATACGGCTTATAAGCCAAACGAACATGACGTATAATAAGTCGTCTCTAACAATTTTAGTTAGTTTCGCTAAAATTTTATTGTGTGAACGCGATGTCTCAAATTAGAGCCTGACTTGGGTCCACATATATTTATATCTAGTCACCCTGATGTACATAGAGTAGCCAACAACCATGTTAAGTCATTTCTAGAAAAAAAAAGCAATTTATTTCACTAGCTTTTTAAGGTGTCAACACAAGATTTTTCATTTTAGGGTCCCTTTTTTTTTTTTGACATGGATCCTACTTATATACTACTACTCACATTAATCTGCACAAAGTAGCGGACGATCGTAGTGAATTACTTACAACAAATAATCAATTTCGCTTAAATTTATGTATGAATACGCCGTTTTTGTTATAGGATCAAGCTTTTGACGTGAGGTCCATATCTATATTTAGTCATGTTTGATTGCACAGAAGTAGCAAGTAATCGTGTTGACACATAATTTTAATCGATTTTGCTAAAACTTTAAGGTGTGAACGTTGAGAAAATGGCATGAACGAGTTGCCTCTCCCTTGTCAGACCCGGCTCCCCGGCTCCATGTTTATAATGACCAGGAACAGCCCCTGGTGTGGCTTGTACAACATTCCAACTTATAAGAGACTAGTATAGTGCTCGTGCTAACGTCACGGCTTCATTTTAGGGATACACATAAAAACAACCAAAGAATAATATTTTTTCTATAGTTCAACTTACACACAATTGTATATGACCATGTATATAATCCAAAAAAACACTTATGCATAACAAGGCATAATAAAGTTATGTCTCGCCTTAACCATCTAATTTACAATCTGCTTAAGACCTTAAGTAGGCAGGGCGCCGTTGGAGTAAACAGGGATATTGCATTGGGCATGGTCCATGAACAAAATAAACAATGCCTAATCATTCGATAGCAGTCACATGTTATAAACACCATATTCTTATACCACGGAAGATTTCCAAAGATAGTGCACCTAGTTGATCCGGTGCGTTTGAAAGTGCACTTGATTCAGCCTTTCGCTGAGCACGTTACTCACGCTTCCTCTTATTCCTCTTCACCCTTTCCTCGTTGGTTCCTTGAGCCCTTATCCTGGCGCGGTACTTACGTTGTTTCCTATTAGTTTCCTCTCTCGCGTTGTTCTTCGCTGCAAGCTGTTGACATGGTGGTGTTTATATACATGATGTTGTATATATATCTTTGTGGCAATATGTGTGTATGCATGTACCTGGAGTATGTATGTTTGTTATACATTGCTGAGCGCAGTGCGTCCCTCTCCTAGTGTCCCCATTTTTTCGTCGAGGGCCGGTAATTCATAGAATAGGCACCGGTGAAACAAAATTCTGAATTCTGAGTTAGGCATCAAAATTACCAAACTTCAAAACTCTCACTGCAATTTTTAGAGCTATCAAGGCTCTTGTTCTGCATATACTCTCTTCAGAACATTGCCTAGCTGTGCTACAACTAATCAAGATTGCAGGGTGCAAGAGATAGAGGCAAACTGCACATGTATCATTTATTGATCCCAAGGTCTAAAAGTTACAGCTAACTTTCAAAATACTTATTAGGCCCCAAATTAATTTGCAACACACAAGAGGAACATAATTGTATGATCTATCTATCTTATATATAAATCATATAATCTGAAAACTTTTATAATGCCTCAGCCCAAATGCTAAAGTGATCTGCAAAGAAATAATGAGTTCAAAAATCTAACAACAGATGGAAACCACAACTAAATAATGAGTTCGAAAAAAAGCTAGAAGAACCATCTATATTCTAATGACTCCTCCTTTTAAAATTACTCAAGACACTGAATAGTTAACAATCAAAATAATGAGAATTACTATTACATAGTACAAGCCCCGTCGCAGGAAATTAGCTGTGTAGAAATGACTTCCAGGAATCTAGTTGCAGACATGTATTACAACAGAGTGCAGATTCAGAGATCAGAGAAGTATGTTTATTTGATTTGATAGCGTTGCCGTTGCAAAGCTTGCAAAGTCATCATGTCTGCATCCTTTTTCATATATAGGGCATGAGCGTGTAAAGATGGGATATATTTAAATTTCACATAAAAACGAACAAAGTTATGGATGTCAACACTTATTAATTCAGTTGGATTTTTGGATCGAACCTATGCTGCTGGAGATCAATCTTGATGTACCTAGGTGACCTCTGCTTTTTTGCTATCAAAAAGCAAACATTAAAACAGAGAAAGGGCTAACCAATTTGTGTCTTTAATACAAAAGATTTTTTTTTTCAAAAAATTGACATCAGATATGACAAGTGTGTCATTTCACTTGCTACTATCAGTGCCAATGCAACATTTCTTTTTGAAAAAGGAATGATTTGTTCATTTGTTATATTGATCATAATGCATGATGAGGTACAGAGTTCAGCAAACACACCATTTTGTGCTTCCAGATAATTTTCAGGGAGCTTCTTTCTTCAGGGTTATTTTACCCATCAGGATTATTGAAGAATAGGAAAAAAAGAAATCTCTTCTTAAAAAATCATGAGCCAAAGTGAACACCTTGTATCTCAGTACCACAGAGCCTTTTTTATATGGGTTACCACATCCTGGCAGAACTGTGAATTGACAACCTGGGAGAAACAGGAAAGTAAGAGGAATCCCATGTGATATTATACCAAGCAAAGAATGCTGGTTCAGTTTTGCACTAAGACACGACATGCTCCAAGCAATAAATTTAATACTTTTGAGTGCAAACTAACCAGTAAGAAAAGTTCTAAATTCCAGCCCAGCAGCGAAGCCAGTTCCAGTTGTATCCTGTCAAAACATGAAAGTTCCAAAGCTCTCTCATGGTAGTAAGCATGCTCATCATGCTGCATAAAAATAAGTGAGGAAAGGTATACAAACAAAATTCATGTCACGGAGATTTCCAACAACTAGCTGACTACATACTGTGTTTTTGCCTAGCTTGGGCAGACTGCCGCTGGTTGGGGGATCTCGCTGCTCATATCAACTTGAGCTCTGGCACCTCGTTGCTCATATATCTGGAGGAAGAAAATAAACAAAAACAGAGCTTGACACATCATTGTAGCTGCAATACACACGCAAGGTTAAGAAATTGTAAAAGAACTGTTTTTCTCAACCGAGTGGTACAAATAAGCACATGTCACTGATCATAATTTTGACAAACAAATTCAAAAGATTTCACGGAAATTTCTTCGAACAATCCGTGGACATCAGACAACAACTTACAAGTGGTAACCCAATCACACAAACAAAATTAAGAAAGAAGACGATATTGATTAGGTTCTCGTGAGAAACGCGGCAGAACATAGCTGTTGAGAAGTCGACATAGCTTCAGATCCTAATAACTGCTGCTCCTAATTTGCCTCTCCCATCCATCCTAATAACTCAAGGGAGGGGATATGGTCGACGATTTATCGGCTAGATTGGACGCAAAACTTGCAGTATTAACGGAACTGATCCCGATTCTGGCACGAAAGTGAAGCAAAATCGAAATGGGATGGGAGAGGCAGGCAACCATACCTGGGATGGGAGAGGCAGGCAACCATACCTGGAACGAGCGCCCGTGAGGCCGCAGTGGAGCCCACGCGCGCCCGCGAGGGCCCCCATTGGTGCCGCGCCACACGCCGTCGCCATCCCGCTTGCTGCCCCTCAGCTTCCCCGACCTCGACCCCGATGACGAGGAGCAGGGAGCAAGATACGAAGAAGGACGCCGCGGATGGGCTGCCTGGTGGGAGGCGGACAACCGGCCTAGACTGCCCTGCTAGCGGCCGACGGCCTGCCGTCCTATGCTGGCGCCCTCGCCTGGTGGCCTGGCGGCCGGCGCCCGTGGTGCCCTCCCCAGGGGCGAGCGCACGCCGGTGTCGCCGCCGACGCGCCGCTGGTGCTCTTCTTTTCGCGTTTCCTACTCTGTATGCGAATGAGAGAGAGAGAGGAAGGGAAGGGGCAGGGGCGGCCTGGCGGCGTGGGGAGGGGAGGAGTCACGCTGCGTTGGGGAGAGAGGGAGTGGGGGACAAATAACTTTTTACCATTATAACAGACGGCCACTCTCCAGTTCTCGCCTTGGCGAATTCCCATATTCTTTCACCATCGTTGTTCATTCCGAGATACACTTTTACCACTTTTGCACTCGTGGCGCTCCAGCACAGCTTGCCACATCGGCCCTAAGCGCACGAAGGGTGCAAAATGACCTCGCCTGCCCCTGCCCCCCTCGTCTTAGCTATCCGGGCCGGTCTCAGTTGACCCAGCCGGCCCATTTGCCCTGTCCCCCTCATCTCCCCAGCACTCTGCTCTGGACCTCACTGTCGCCGCCCTCCACCGCCGCATTCCATATTCCATCCCGCCGAAGCCGTTAGCTGAGAAAAGGGAGAAAAATGTATGTCCCGTCCAGACCAACACTCTCATTCTCCGTTTTGGGTTTGCACATTTACGATTCTAGGTTAGGGTTAGGGTTTTTGAGAATGATGATGGACTTGCTTTTCTTTCTTGGACAGTACATGTAGTCGGTGTTGAAGGCAGACGCAATGGACTAGCATTCGACTAGTGGTTGCCCTGTTTGGTAAGAACCCTAATTTTCCTAGTCGTTTTCTCTTCACTTTCATGGGACGGGACTGCGGATGCTGTGTAGTAGGTTGTCCCTAACATTGCATCTGTGTTTGTGCCAGGATTGAGCCTGGTAATGCATTTAGATTAGTTGTAAAGGTTTCTAAGTGGATTGCTGAGGATGAGTACGGGCTAGTGGCAATGGCTGAGCAGGAACACCAAATCTGGCTTGATAGGACTCAGCATTATTCTCTAGCTAAGTTTCATGACGAAATGGATGGGAAGATAATCTGGGGACCTTCACAGACATTGGTAGTTTGGGTGGTTGAGCTTGACAGCCCATCTCAATGGAAAATAAGGAGGGATGAACATTTTTAGCAGCTTATACTGGCTAGATGGAATGAAAAGGAAGTTGTGCTTGTAGTGGATGTTGTCAATAAAGATGATCAATATGTCAATGCTTGCTCTGATTTTAGATTTGTCTCTGGTGTAACTTCTGCTGGCAGTGGTGGTCCTAGTAATGCTGCTGGTAATGGTGCTACTGGTAATGATCAAGGCAGTGCTGCTCCTAATAATACACAATGTAGTGTTGTACATGATAATGTTGAAGGCACTGGTGACACTTGTAGCAGTCCTCCTCCTTCTATGCCACCTGAACAAGCACAACTAGTAGATTGGGCTGAGTTGACCATTTTACAAGAAAATAATGAGGATGGAGACGCCAAGCAAGCTGCTGATGAGGATAAAGTTTATGAGGCTATGGGTTTTGCAGTAGCAGATGAGAGAGCTAAGGATGTAGCTAGGGAAGCTATTCCTATTCCTACCATAACAGCTGAGATGCAAGCTGATATGGAAGAGGCAGCAGTTCCAGTTGATGACCATGATGATCAAGAGCCAATGTTTGACTGGGACAGACAAAATCCATATTTGTCTGTTGGGGTTTATTTTCCATCCATGAATGGTTTTAGGCTAGCTGTAAGACAACATGCAATAGTCAAAGATTTTGAACTTGCTACTGCTCATTCAGATACTGAAAGGTTTAGGGGACATTGTGCTTCCCTAGGATGTCCTTGGATCATTAGAGCTAGAACCCAGCATGGTGGGAGTGTTAGGGTACTTTGCATTTCATTGCTCATATAATATTTTTGCAATTTTTGTATGGCTTTTCAGGTAATGCTGACTCAAATACTCAAATGGTTTGCTTCTTTGCAGGTGCAAATAAATGAAGGTGTGCATACATGTGCCTTTAGGAACAAGGTGCCTAGGGGTGCTATGGCATCACAAGGTTGGGTGGCAGAAATGGCATTACCATATTTGATGAGGATGCCAGCCATGGGCCCAAAGGCACTGAAGGCAGAGCTAGATGAAAAGTACAACATTGATATCAACTACCAGACTGTTGTGTATAGAAGAAAGAGAGCAGCTGACAAGCTTTTTGGTAAGCTTGCTGATTCCTTTGATTGGTTGTATAGGTTTAAGGCAGAGGTGGAATTGAGATCACCTGGTAGTACTGTTGAGGTTGATAGTGAGGAAATTGATGGCAAGGTTCATTTTACTAGATTTTTCTGTTGTTTCAAGGCTGCCATAGATGATTTTAGAAATGGGTGTAGGCCTTACATCAGTATAGATTCAACCCACTTAAATGGGCTCTGGAATGGCCAGCTGCCCTCTGCTCAAGCATTGGATGGCCACAACTGGATGTTTCCATTGGCCTTTGGATTTTTTGGGTCAGAAACCAAAGACAACTGGATCTGGTTTATGCAGCAACTTAGCAAAGCAATTGGCCCTATGGAAAATTTAGCGATGTGTACTGATGCTTGTAATGGTCTTGAGGCAGTAATGGCTTAGGTCTGGCCTGATTGTGAGAAGAGGGAGTGTTTCAGGCATTTGATGGAGAATTTAAAGAAGTATTATACTGGAGAGGTGTATGCCAAGAATATGTGGCCAACAGCAAGGGCTTACACTCCACACAAATTCAAGTTCTATTTTGACAAGGTTGTTGATGCTAGCCCAGGTATTGTCAAGTGGCTGAATGACCACCATAACCTACTTTGGGCTAGGAGCAAGTTCAGTATAGAGATTAAATGTGATTATATCAACAACAATTTAGCTGAGTCTTGGAATGCCTAGACCAGAGAATGCAAGGATCTCCCTGTACATTGCTTGGTTGATGCTATTAGGGAGAAGACACTGACTTTGTTTGCTAAGAGAAGGATCTCAGTTGCTTTGAATCCTGGCATCTTGCCTGCTGTCATACACCAATTGAATGCAGCCTCCAGGGGTCTAGGGCACCTCAAAGTAAAGAAGGGCCATCCATAGGAAACAGAAGTTACAGAAATATACAAGAACCAAGAGGTTAGGAGGTATGTTGTTTATCTAGAACAGCATGCCTATACTTGCAGGGAGTGGTAGCTCACTAGGAAGCCATGCCCACATGCCCTAGCCGTCATCACTAACCAAAGACAGCCACAAATGGGCTTGTTTGTTGACCAGTACTATTCTGTTGAGAAATTCCAAGCAGCATACCATGGTGTTATCCCTCACATCACTGATAGAAACCAATGGCCAGAAGTTGACAAGGGTTTCAAATGTCATGCACCAATAATCAAGGAAAAAAAGAAGCCAGGTAGGAAGAGGAAGAAAAGGTACCCTGGACCATTTGAAACTACTGGTAGAAGAACTAGACAGGCAAAATACAAAGATTGTGGAGAGTACGGACACAGGAGTGGTAGCTGGAGATGCTCACTGACAAGAACAAGAAAAAGGTTAATTCTAAACTTATTTTGTTTACCATTCTCACCAATACTTATATAGTGTACCCTGATCTGTTTTGTTTCATGCCAGAAAGAGGACAAAGAAGACAGCAACAAAACCTAGAAGGCCAAAGAAGGCAAAGAAGGACCAAGCAGATGAGGGCTCAAGTGTTTAGTGTTCACCAAGGACAAGACTGGCAGCAGCCAGAGAAGCAGCTGACAGAGCAGCCAAAGCAGCTCAGCTAGCTGTAGATAAGGCAGCAGTAGCAGCTGAAGCAGCAGCAGCCAAAGAAGCACCCTTGGAGACTGTATACTAAACACCTAGAAGCCCTAACACACCTACACCCCTAGAGACTGTATACCAAGCACCTGGAAGCCCCCACACACCTACAAGGTACAATTTCATTCTTCACTGTACATTTTGCAAAATATTAAAGAAGCAACATTAAATGATTTATATGCACACAGGAACAATTGCCTGGAATTGGTAGTTGTGAACGTTGTGAACCCGCTAGGAGATGAAGCAACTGGCAAAAGAAAGATGACACCTAGGAGGAAGCAACTAGCTACCAAGATCAAGAAGACTCCAACAAAAAACACTCCAGCAAAGAAGTCTCTAGCAAAGAAGTCTCCAGCAAAGAAGACTGTAGGAACCAAGGAGAAGAAGAAATGAGACAAAGCTTGAATTGAAAATGTCTCTTATTTTGGCCCATGCTGTCCTGAACCTGTTTATTTTGGGAAACAAGCTTGTATGGTCTTTTCTTTTGCAAACTGTTATGTAAAACCTGTCGTGGATGTGGCCACAGTACATCCTTGTGTATAGATGGGGAACTGCTGTGAAGTGGCCAGAACAAAACCTGCCATGTAATGCAATGCTTAACTATTAGGTTTGTTTCTATCACTTGATGAGTTTGTGATCTGTGCATTTGCTACCTATGCTCCATTCATTGTCAGCGCGGGGGAGATGAAGGGGATAGGGCAAATGGTCGGCTGGGTCAACTGAGACCGGCCCGGATAGCTAAGACGAGGGGGGCAGGGGCAGGCGAGGTTATTTTGCACCCTTCGCGCGCTCGGGGCCGACGTGGCAAGCTGTGCTGGAGCGCCACGAGTGCAAAAGTGGTAAAAGTGTATCTCGGAGCGAACAACGCTGGTGAAAGAATATGGGAATTCGCCAAGGTGAGAACTGGAGAGTGGCCGTCCGTTATAATGGTAAAAAGTTATTTGTCCCGAGTCTCGGGTGTGGGAGAGGAGGCGTCGGGGGAGAGGGGAGTCACGCGTGCGTCGTGGGAGGTCCACAGGAGACATGAGCCGTGGGATTTGGATGAGTAATAAGAGAGAATGGCTAAGAGATAATCTGGTATATCCGTTTTGATGGTGTTATATTTTCTGGGTATATTCATAGGTGTGGATGTAGCATAGGTTATAACTATGGAGCATGCATTTGTTGTGTGGCTGTAGATTTATTCTAACTGGTGTATTATAGGGTAGGGTAGAAGGGTAAATAGATAGATAGACTCTATAACAAACAAATTCTCCTATCTTTGCGTACAAGAGATGGCGCATGCCTAACAGACCTAGGGGGTGTTTGGTTGCCCATCCTAAATTTTAGTCGTTATCCCATCGGATGTTTGAACACATACATGGAGTATTAAATATAGACTAATTACGAAACTAATTACATAGTTTGCGACTAATTTACGAGACAAATCTTTTGAGCCTAATTAGTTTATGATTTGACAATGTTTTGCTACAATAAACATGCGCTAACGATGGATTAATTAGGCTTAAAAAATTCGTCTTATCGAGTACTGACAGGTTATGTAATTTATTTTTTTATTAGTATCCGAATACCCCATGCAACATTCTTCCGACATACCTCCTAAATTTTAACAGCCGGATCCAAACACCCCCTAGGCGGACGCCTAACGACCCATCGAGTCATCCATATCTCCTAACAAACGTGAGCTTTTAAATTCTGAGGTTAGGTAGTTATGATAGTTTTATTATTATTATTGGATTATATTCGATAGATTTCAGGATTTGGACTTAATAGCAATTGAATTATATTAGGCATTAATCATTTTGCATCAAGATAGGTTTGGACTTGGATTTTTTCCTAGATTTTAATAGGATTTATCCAATGGATTTTGATACTAATCCATTGTCACCTCTAGATGTACGTTTGGTGCATCCTGTTCATTTGATTTGTTCTGCTCGATGACTTGACGCGAAGGGATCCGCTCCTTGTTCATCTTGGTCACTCACTCACTTGCTTGGCTAATCTGCAAGGAGCTGCGTGTTCAACCACAGTCGAATCCACACGCAGCGCAACGACTCGGACGGCTTGCAACTAGCAAGTTAAAGATTGACGAACAGGTCCGCCTCTGTCAAGAAGTCAGTCCAGATCACTAGGATTGTCGTTCAACTTTTTTTTTTTCAAATAACGGCAAATTTTTTGCCATATTTTAATTTCTTACTAATTATTCATGTAATTTTCCTGTGATGTTCAACCCCATACCTTGCTAAGGTACAGCAGCATAAATTTTGAGAGTTTTAGATGGAAGCTAGGATTTCACCGTCACTACTCTAATCTAACCATATTAGTCTGTAGTACGTTAGTGCTATATGAGTTCTCAATATATCCAATTATTAATGAAACAGGAGATTGCAGCTCCATTTGGATCGGCAACGGAAAGAGAAAACAACTATGATAATGTATATGAATATGTTGAGAAAGTTGTCCGTTTCCAAACCTATAAACGGTTATACTTCTTGAAGATGTCATCGATGAATTTATTGGTGCACCTTATTTGGATTAAATAAGTATAAAATAATCTATTTATTTTTGAATCAAATGTAACCACATATCGGCCTCATCACATGCTTACTAATTAAATTGATTGTGCTTTTCTATTATTAAGTAAAAAAGTAGGTGAACTATGAGAAAAAAAAATAATTATGCAATCCTTCGTTGCATTTTTCTCCCTCTTATATTTTTGATTATTCAAAAAAATATTTTTATCACTAACTTTTATACCATTGTATAAAATAATTGATTCAGTGATTAATTCTATTCAACATAGTCCAATCATCAGCGTGCAAATGTTGTGGAGTAACACCAACATAATTACCTACAACTGGCACATCCAGGAAGAGATCAGTAACAGGTGGGGCCCATGTGTCATCCGCACTTAATTTGAATCTCGTTGCCAAACGACGCGGATCTCTAGCAGTGCCCTAAAGCATTTTCTCTCTCGTGTCTCCCTCATCCCGCACTCTCTGTCGACAAACCACGCCAGCTGTCATCGGGTTCGTTCGATTCAACGGCTACTGCAGCCCGCCGAACGCACATCCAAAGGCCAAAGCCACCTCTCACAACACTCAATCCAAACGCGAGCCGCAACCCTAACCCTATCAACCGAGACTGATGGCGCGCCCGAGGGGCAAGAAGCGCACGGCGCCCCAGGCGGCCGCCACTGATTCGGTCGAGCCGGAGGCCGCCGCCGGTGCTTCGAGCAAGCCTGAGGCGGAGGCGACGGAGCCGGCAACTCGGGGGCGGGGGAAACGCGTCAAGGCGCCGCCCAAGCCCGAGACGGATTACTTCCCGGAGAAAAGAAATCTGGTGAGTTTGTTTTCTAGGGTAGCCTGGCTCGGTTTAGGTTTTTGGTAACCCCGAGTAGTCGTTTGGTCCTGATCTGATTACTTGATTAGCTCGCGGGCGGCTTCACTTTCGATTGTTGCTCTAGCGGCAAGATTTGCAGTGCTTTGATTGGTCGAAAAAACCGGGGATGATGGCTCCATTCTGCCGCCGGTAATCCTCAAATGTGGCATTCCATGGTTATGTAGGATTATACTTGGGTTTTACTATTGGATTCTCCTCATCTGAGTAGGAAATAGCAATGCACTACCGTGGTGTTAGGAATTCGTTATTGATGAAAAATTTCAAATCTGTGTGCTTTGTGATTCAAGTGTGCAGTTTGATAGGTCAACATTTTCTTCTGTCCATGTGTTGCGGCTGATATATGAGGCCTGAGAACCATGTATGATTAGCACTAAAAATGTTTTTAAGGTAAATTAGAACATGATGGCTTTAGAAGCATTTTCTTGCATGTTGGCTCGAACAGGTTTATTTTTGGAAATTACCATAACGATTTAGATTGTGTTTGGCTGCCTTGTATGACGACTTCGCTATTTACGTTACGCGCATTTTGACTAATGATTTTTTGCTATGTTCAGGAGGATCTATGGTTATCTGCTTTCCCTGTTGGCACTGAGGTTTGCTCCCATCCCTGCCTCCTTTAATTTGCACTAGTGTGTATGCTAGTGATCCACATTTGGAGATAGCTCTCATCTTTTCCTTAACAACTTATGTAACTTGCCATATCATGTGCAGTGGGAAAACATTGATAAGGTAAAGGAGTTCAACTGGAGCTTCGAAAATTTAGAGGTATGGTGACCAAAGTTAACCTTTTAATCCATCTTGCTTTTTGAGTGTTTAGTGTTCTCCCTTCACGATGATATGTGGTTGTTGTTGGTGAACAGAAAGCCTTAGAAGAAGGGGAGAGCTTCATGGAAAGACAGTTTATATGTTTGGAAGCACCGAGCGTATGTGCACTCCGTTTTCAGCTAGTTTCTAAAATTAATCTGCTATCATTAATCCTTGATGCATGTTTGTTAATCTTGTAATATCTCACACCAGTGCTATCTGGGCTAATTAATCTCAATTTTATCTTGAAGAGCTATTTGTTTAGTAAATTCAACAATTCTATATGTGCAACACTATTTATGTGCTGGATTCGTAAAGTGAATTTTAGTATAGGCCATCTGTTTCATTTGTTTACTAGTTTTTTTAGGCTGTTGATTATTGTTCCATACAAGACTAATTGGCTCCTGTTGTCATGCAGCCCAGCGATTGGATGTTAATGGCGAATCAAAGATAGTGCTTATCCCAATTGTAGTTGCTGTAAGTTCTTGTCTACCCTCTTGGCTCGACAGTTACCTTGTGTGTATATTTACTCCACTATTTTGAGTTCCAACTTCCAAAACATGTTGTTGGAAACATGCGCTATTGAAAACGGCCCCTGTAGTTCCACATCATCTTATGATAAACATCTCCCTCTTGGGATAACCCTGCTTTTATTGAAAGCAAATAAGGTTCACCATACACTTGCTGGGGATACCAGCTAGCTGCTAGCCATAGAAGTAAACCACACAACCGCTGGACATGAAAATCTATTCATCTAGATCATGGCTATGCCAGCTAAACAATTAAGCAATTCTGTCTGTACTTTTGCATCAGTAAACAATGCATACCATCTCTGGTGGGTGGGTGTTGGTTGCAATTTTTATTTAGTACTATCAACTGCACAGCATTGGAAATATGTCAGTCTTTAAGATTAAAAATTATGACAAACATTTTGAAAGTAAAAAAAAGGCAAGAGACTTAATCTAGCTTGTCCATTGATATTACCAAGGTAACTATACTTTGGTAGGCAAATTTAATACTCCCTCCGTACTAAAAAATAAAGTCGTTTTGGACAAGGCTTGGGTCAAACATTGGGAATATAAATCATGAATAACTTTTAAGTTGTCTTGAAAAATACTTTCATAAAAATATGCATATATCACTTTTTGATAAATATTTTTATAAAAACAAGGAGTCAAAGTAATACTTTGGAGACCGTGTCGCTGTCCAAAACGACTTTATTTTTGAGTATGGAGGGAGTACCTTATATCATTTTGTTCTTTATATAATAATATTGGTGCTGTCCAGATAATGGTTTTTGGCCTGTGATCTTTTCCTTTTCATTGGTGTTTTGACTCTAAAATGAAGTGACAAGTGTTTTTTATATTTTTAGTTTATGGTGGCTCGATCAAACAATTTGTTTATGGGCCAAATATTTTGCTATCTATCTCTGGGTGGTCAAATATTTAGGATCAATGCTACAAAGGGACGGGGATATTGATGAAGATGTTAGCCATAGAATCAAAGCAGGGTGGATGAAGTGGCGGCAAGCGTCTGGTGTCCTATGTGACAAAAGGGTACCACAGAAGCTAAAAGGCAAGTTTTATAGGACGACGATTAGACCTGCTATGTTGTATGGTGCAGAATGTTGGCATACGAAAAGACGACATATTCAACAGCTAAGTGTCGCGGAAATGCGTATGTTGCGTTGGATTTGCAGTCATACAAGAAGGGATCGAGTTCGGAACGATGATATACGTGAGAGATTAGGGGTAGCGCCAATTGAAGAAAAACTTGTCCAACACCGGTTGAGATGGTTTGGACATGTGCAACGGAGACCTCCAGATGCACCGGTGCGTAGTGGAATCTTAAGTCAGGATAGTAACGTGAAGAGAGGCAGAGGAAGACCGAAGTTGACTTGGGTAGAGGCAATAAAAGGAGACTTGAAAGGATGGAATATACCCAAAGACTTAGCCTTAGATAGGAGTGCTTGGAAGACAGCTATTCACGTGCCTGAACCTTGATTGCTTCTGTTGGGTTTCAACTCTAGCCTACCCCAACTTGTTTGGGACTTAAAGGCTTTGTTGTTGTTGGTGTTGTTGTTGCTCTGGGTGGCGGGACTCATATTAACACTTGAACTCAATTTTGCAGGTAGACTGTCCCTTCCCTCCTTCAGATAAAATTGGGATAAACTCTGTCCAAAGGGAAAATGAGGAAATAGTGCCAATGAAGGCTATGAAGATGGCATGGGTGCCTTATGTTCCCCTTGAGGACCGGTACTTCTGTATTGTCATTTTGAACGATATTTGCTGCTTGTTGTTTTCATTATATATATGTGTACCTTTTCTCCTAAGTCATTGCAACTTATTTTTCTAACTTTGGCTTTGCTTTGTCTGTAGGCTTAGCAGGATTGACAGTTTGAAAACAAAAATATTCACTCTCGGATGCACGCAGCGAAGGTTAGTAATACGAATTTATGGTTCTGGAATTTCATGCTTTAGGATTTATATTTTTTCTGTTGTTTATTTGTTTACACGGCATATTTGTGCTCATCCATTGTTGTGTTATATTTCCTTTCTTTTTCAAGGACTCTTGTTAGCACTGGTTCAAGTTACAAAATCTTTGGTTTATACCTTTTGTAGGTCTGCACTGAAGCATCTCAAAATTGAGAGAGTCAAGAAGTTTGACTACTGCATGCCTTGTAAGCTTAATTGACTTTGTGCATAATATTCTATGATGCTGCAACTATATCTTAGTTAAATGGCAACTATGTCAGTTAATTCATTGGAATGGCGGTTGAATAACATGGCCACGAAGAAACATAGTGTCTTCTGAACTCTGTAGTCTCTACTTAGTTGGCTGATTGTTGTGCTGTTTATGGCTTGAAATTAACTTTTGTAACATGAGTGCTGTACTCGTTTTGTAGTCATGTTGTCTAGTGTCCAAGCATGTTTTGTTATAAAAATCCCTAGGCAAACGTTGAGGTGGCACATAGCGCGTAATGACCACCTAAACCTAGGCATAAATCATAAGCTAGCTGGGACGGTGGTGCTTAGGAACCGTCTAGGTGGCACAGACAATCATTTGAAATAACCTAACATTCCCACTGAACCCTTATACAACCCTACCTGTGCCCTGGTATATTCACACCACTGTTATCAAATCGTCTAATCGATTCCAGTCGCCATGGCACCGATCAGCTTGACTAATTGCGGTTAGTCGGACGACTTGATAACATTGATTCGGACATCCTCGAACTATTCTACTAATTAATTATAAGTCAATAAGTCAGTTGAATATTTATGCTATTATCTGGTTTTATGATTTTTTTAGTAGTCTTGTCATCTATGTATGAACCTTGTCTATCATCTCTGCAGATTATATGCCACTGCAACCTCTTGAAGATGAAGATGACACAGTTATCAATTTCTTATATCCTCTAGAACCCCCGGTAAGATTCCTATTTGTTTTCATATAGCTGTAGATTGTTGTCATGAATCACTGTTTACTTTGTGCTGCTTGCTGCAGATAGTAGACGAGTTTGACTGGGAAATGGATGATTACGAGGTTTGTGTTGAAATGTGTTTTGAAGCTCAGTATGCTAGAGTTGCTACCCATGAAAGTGCATCTGGGTTGATTTTTGTCTTGCAATGCAGGATTTTGCAGATCAGAAAGTTCAAGAAGGTATGCCAGAGGGTGAGAAAGAAAATTTCAAGGTACTGCATTTATTTTGTATTTAATCTGTGGCTAAGCTAATCTTCAGGAATTGGTTACATTTTAGTCTTAAACTTACATTTTGCTGCCACATTTATTTGGTAGGAGTTCCTGAAGGAGAAGGTTAGAGAAAGGAAGAGAGAGCTGAAACAGGTTCGCAATCATGGGAACTATTTATTTTATTCACAAGTGATTTGTTGCATTAGTATTTAATGTTTCCACAAACTTATGTAGGCTAAAGAAGCCAGGAAGAAAGCTATTGATGACATGGATCCTAAGATGAAAGAGGCATTCGAGAATATCAAATTTTACAATTTTATCCTGTGAAAACCCCAGACACGCCTGATGTAAACAATGTAAAGGTATGCAGTGCTGCTGTTAAGCATTCCTCAGTTAAAGCATAACTGAATAGATTTAACTTTGTACCTAATGTTTTCTGCAGGCTAGGTACATCAACAGATACTACAGGAATGCCCATTATCTGATGTGAGTTTTTAAAATCTTTCTTTTTTCCATGCCCTAAGTTAAGCTTTTGAAGTATTGGTAGTCATGGAAAAAGTAAGTCGCGCTAAAATTACTAGGAGTTTTCTGTTTTGGAAGTTCAGTAATGATTCTGTTTTAGAAGGTTATACATGCAATGGCCTGCTAATTGTTCAGTGAATCTCTAGTCCTGTGCTATTAAGTACTGCTAACTAATCGGTTATTTATTTGGAATTTATTTCTGTTACAACCTGTTTATTTGGCCATCTTAGGAATCGTTTGGTGTTTATCACTATTCTTAAAGGTGGTGTTCCCTAGGCGATAAGGCTCTCCTACAAGCCTGGGTGTGTCCCTGATACTTTGCCAAAGCAGTGAAAGGGTGTAGAAGAGAGAAGTGTGAGAGGGAATCAAGGAAGAAGGGGTCGGTGGCAATGGGGTGGGAGGAAAATGAGTGATGGTCTGACTGCCGGGGTGAGGAGGGGAGTGGTGGTGCGGTGGCGCTGTATCGCATTGAGGTAAAAGCGCTGCATGAAGGTCGGGGCCTACATCATATCTACTGTGAAGGGGTGTATTTGATACGTAGCTACAGCCCTCCAAGAGTATGCCCAGGACACTCACACAAGACAAACAGACATTGGATTGTTGCTGGTGGAATGCCTGCAGCTTTTCTGTTTTCTCATACAGAGCTGAATGTTACATTCAAGTATGGTATAATAATCTCCTAATTAATGCATTCAATGCCTTTATGATCTGCCCATTATTATCTATAAGCTGAAATCTAGGTAGCACTAATAGCAAATAACCTAGACACTGACTGAACCTGGACACGTTCATGCACGCACAAGATTGTTGCTAACAGTATTGTCTGGGCCAGCCCCACCTCTTCTCCTTCCCCTTTTCTTTTTACTACTACAGCAACAAAGCCATTCAGTCCCAAGCAAGCCATTTCACTTTTCTCCTTTTCATTTTCCTTCTCCTTCCTCTCCCTCTCCCTCTCCCTCTGCTTCTGTTTTGCTGTTTCTTATGATGTGTATGGTGTCACGTAGGCGTTTGTTACCATTTCTTGCCTTGCCAACCTTAAGACCATTGGAGTATTCACGTAGGCACTCATGGACACATTCATTGCTTTGCTACCTTTCTAGTAGCTCTGAAATATTCTTCATGAAAACATATTAGTTCCTGCGTTAATGTGATTTGCAAACTTATCTGCTGTCTAAATTGCAGACCGTATACTTGTATGCTATCCTATCTGCTGACATGTTTATAGATAGACTCGAGGTCAGTCATGCATTGGGCTGGCCTCCATGTGCATTTTGATCCTTTTGAAGTATCATCTGTAATTCTTAAAGGTTGAACACTTGAACCTATGCTATGATTTTTTATTTCAAAAGTATAGTGATCTATTAGCAGTTTGATTTCATGTGATGCATCTTTCTAATGTTCTTGATAGTGATTTTCTCATTGAAATAATTGGTTACATGATGTTTTTGGTCATATCCAGGTAGCTGCTAATGGAGATCGACAGCCTCAGAGAAGGATTTGATCGAGTTGCTGAGAAACGTTCATTATCTTCTGTTAAAGCTCTGGAAGCTGTTTGATCAAATAGTGAATGAAGTTGAGCAGGCTATTGTGAAGCTGCAGATGATGAATACAGACTCTACTGGAAATGTTGACCACCCATCCATCCTTGCAGAACTGAAAGCTAAGCTGAATGAAATGGCACCACGAAACCAACTTGAAGGCAGCCAAAAGGAGCTCAATGCTGCCCTGAGCAAATATCTCAAGCTCCTTGAGAAGTCTTTCAATCCAGATATATTTAAGGCATACAGAAATGTGGATTTTGAGGTTCATACAGTAAACAATATCATAGCAAATCATTTCTACCGCCAAAGCTTGTTTGATCTTGGCGACATGTTTGTGCATGAGTGTGGGGAATTAGGTGGAGCTTTCTTGAAGCTGCCATTTCAGGCTTGAAGCCTTGAAAGCGAGAAACCTCAAGCCTGCCCTCAGTTAAGCTGCCAAAAACCATGAGCAGCTGTTGCAGAATGGGTCTATGCTAGTTCAAGCTTTATCAGCTTCAGTTTGTTGAAAATACTGTCCAAAGGAAGTAGGGGTGAGGCCAAAGATGAGGCTCTTTTATATGCTAGGACTCACTTGGTCCCCTTTGCAGCCGTGCACAAGGAAGAATTCCAGAAGCTATTGGCTTGCCTTCTATGGGTTGGGCGGCTGGATCAGTCCCCATGTTCTGAGTTAATGTCATCCGCGCATTGGGACAAGCTAGCTGAGGAGCTCACCCATCAATTCTAGCCTTCTGGGGCAGTCTAGGGAGAGCCCACTGAGTGTTGCAGTATCAGCTGGTTTTCAAGGACTACCAACTGTGCTGAAGCTGACGCAAGTCATGGCTGCGAAGAAGCAGGAGTGGCAAGTTATGAAGCAGCTCCCTGTCCCCATAGACATCGGACCAGAATTCCAATACCACTCTGTCTGTGTGCCCGGTGCTCAGGGAGCAGTCCAGTGACGAGAACCCCCCAATGCCGATGCCTTGTGGACATGTTGTTTCCAAGCAGTCCATCATGAAGCTGTCGAAAAGCAGCTCGAGGTCCTTCAAGTGTCCCTACTGCCCCTCGGAGGCTGTGGCGTCGCATTGCAAGCAGCTGCATCTCTAGATGTGCTAATCTTTTCTGGCTGCGCAAAACTGCAAACCTGTTGGTACATGCTTCCCCTCCTGTTCCCTGCTCTAATCTGTATAGATGCATCTTCCAGTGTGTTGCTTAAGTCTCTTCTGGAGATTCAAGGAATTTGAAAGTGCTGGTGCACGAGTGGACTTTTTGGGACTATCTCATCTCATGGTGCTACAACCATGCAGGTTGTCGAGTGGGCGAGTTGTTGTAAAGTGGGACCATGGAGCGCTTCTGGTACCACAGTACCATGTTATGCCGATTGATTGAAACTGTATTCTTTATTTGGTGGTGGCACACAATACTACACCAGTAGGATCATCGCACCAGTTTGATGTGGTATGAATAAACTAATTCATCAGTACTTACGCAATAGGAATCAACACGACCTATTCACATCCGCCGCGTCCTCGCTCCGAGACTTCGAGCGCCTCCGATCTTCGGATCAATACCGTTACCACATGCAACCAAACAGATTAAGGCCTCATTCGGTTAAGGCAAGATCACGACAGAAATCATTCCGGGAACTGAAAGTTTATATAAATTGAATAGCAATTCCGGCCAGGGACTCTTTCTGGCGTCATTTCTGGAAAAGCGAACGGGATCTTAGGAATTAATCAGCCTGTTCGGCTGGGGCTGAAACGATTGTATATGATCGTGGATTATTACTGCTTGCTGGTTTGGTATGAGAGAAAAAATATTGTTCTGACTAGAAATTTACGATCGTTTACAACCGAGCGAACAGACTGAATGATCCCCCGCCGGTCCCCCGTGAGCTATTTCCATTACTGTTTACGTTACCTGCCACCAAACCAAACGCTATCTAAATGCATGTGTTTTAAGAGTGTCACATAAGCAAGAAGGTATTTAGTTAGTAGTTGAAATAGCTCCAATGCATTGTTTCAAAGACGACATTTTGCTGTATTGGAGAGTGCACATACGCACTTGCTTCTCCTTGCCCTGTCCTAAAAACGCTGACATGGCACTACCTAATGAGAATTAGGGGGCGTTTGGTTCGTTTCCCTGCCAGGCTCGCACGAAGGAAGCCAGGCTCGACGCATGCATGCGAGCGTGATTGGTTAATCGGTTTCATCCGGCCAGGCTACACACAGATGGCGATTGGTTGCCCCGCTTCCTTCCTGCCTCGTGCATGCGCCGTCTCAGGCGCGTACGCGCGCTGCGCCCGTGCCAGCCAGGCCCGGCAAAAACGGATTTGAAATCCGTTTTTCAGGAGCCAGGCTCCGGGTGGCTCGTTGCACGCCGACGGACAGGCCCAGAACCCGATCCTGGCTTCCAAACGCTGGGAAACTGCATCCCGAGAGCCAGGCCAGGGCATATACAACGAACCAAACAGCCCTTAAATTCTCTCATCAAATGCGGAATAACATGGAAGAAAACGAAATTGCATCTTTAGTTATGGCGAAATTTGAACATTATCAGAGATTTGGCCCCTCATGTCGAATTAAGACCATTAACAAAGCGATAATGATACATACCAGACGTCCGGACGGACAGACGTCTCCGTCTGCTCATTTCCGCACCCGCTCATTCCTCCCGCACCCCTTCCCCCACCGCGGCATCTCCGCACCCGCCGCACCCACGGCGCAACGCTCCTTTGCTAAGCCCCGCCCCCCGCCCCCGCCCCCACGCACGTCGCATGAGCCGCGCCCCCCGCTGCCTCCCCCTCCCTCATCCTGCTCCGATGCGGCGACATCCCCGGCGCGAGCACGAGCTTTGATCCACGCGGCCACCCCTGGCGACCTCCTTCCTCTTCTCCGGCCGGCCACCCCCGGCCTTAACTCCGGTGTGGGGACGCGCGCGACCTCGGCGGCGGCCCCAGCATGGGCGCACGACCCTTCTCAGGCACCGAGAGCCCCCAATGCCCGCAGGTCCGACGGCCATGGCACTCCCCGCGCCAGGCTCTCTCTCTCTCTCTCTCTCCTATGTTGCAATTGTATGTTTCAGTTGTTTCAGACGTTTCCGATGTATGGTGTTGTTGAATTATATGGATGTTGCAAAAGTAGATCGGGGATGTTGCACATGTTGCAATTGTTTTCAGAGGCATATTGCAATAGTATGTTTCGAGTGTTCCAGATGTTTTCAGAGGTATGTTTCATCTGTGTTTTTCGGGTGCGTGTTGCAATAGTATGTTTCGAGTGTTCCAGATGTTTTCAGAGGTAAGTTTCATCTGTGTTTTTCGGGCGCATGTTGCAATTGTGTTTATCTGGATGTTGCATATGTTTCACACATATGTTGCATGTGTTTTTATTTGGATGTTGCATTTGTGTTGCAATGGTTTTCAAGTGTGTTACAGGTGTTTTTTCAAGTGTTTCAAAGCATGTTTAAAGTGTTTCAACTGTCTTCAGACGTATGTTAAAACCGTTGTATTTGGATGTTTCAAAAGTAGATATGATGTTGCATCTCTCCTCCTCCCACCTTCTGTTGCATCGTCTCTCCCGGAGCCGACATGGCATCCATACGAACGAGGATGGGTGATGGGCGCCGGACAAGGGACAACGTGCATCGGGTGCAAGTGAGGGAGCTCCGTACGTACGGACGCTGCCTCCAGAGCGGGATGGGCGTTGGGCGGAGGGGGCTGTGTACGTCGCAATTTGGAGCAAGGGCGCATGTGCGTGGTGGCGTGGGCGCGGCGGGCGGGCGCTCTCCTGTTACGCTGGTGCAACCTACGTGAGGGGGCGCAGATGTTGCATTGAATGGGAGCCACGCCCGGACACAGACCTAGGACCGGACGTCCGATCGCTAGGCTTGCCGTTAACAAAGGCGGTCATCCTACCATTGATATGTGTGTTGCCTGTCTCTGAAAATCTTTGCTCTAGTAGTGTGTGTGTTTTTTTTAAGTGCATTTGGTATGGATCTCCCGTCTTCTGTCGCTTGCTATTTAATTTAACTAGACTCTGGAGTCGCTTGTGAGATAAGATGACGCAAGGAGTTCTCTAGGGAGGACGTGACCGGAGTACTTATGAACAAATTCAGCAAACGGTAGCAATAGGCCTCAGAGGTGAGATGTAGAAAATTCGACGTAGATTTATCGTAGTTTCTTTGTATCATGGTTAAAGTGTTTCCATGTGCAGGGTTGTATGCTCTCATGCTCAGCAGCAGAGCAGCTAAGGGTTTCATGATCTGCCTCTGCCGATAGATCCGTTGGATAAGATGAGAATGAGAACATGTGATTCTGAAACAAAATGGTCACTGCGTGATTCTTCCCATGTGATTCTGAAACAAAATGGTCAGCAAGCGAGGGGTCGGAAGAGAATTCTTCATGAAAAAAAAAGTCTTCGCATGTGGAGAGTGGAGTCGAGAATCAGGTGACAGAAATTTCTTACCAACATGTGATTCCGAAACAAAAAAAAAAACATTAATCAGCACGAGGGGCTGGCCGCCAAATGTGCAAGTCACCAGCATCTGTCTGTCTGTCTCAGGACAAGCCCGGACAGAGGGAGGCGCAGACCAGACAAGATACAAGATACATGTGTGCAAGTCACCAGCCATTGATGCGCATAGCAGCTGGGGCCTGACCAGCTGGTGTCCTTTCCTTCCTATAAGCTGAAGCATCTCGCCCTCTGTCCGGTCTCGAGGAGCAAGCAGAGGCGAAGCATCAATGGCGCACCAGGAGATCGAGCACACCCAGATCCCCGCCCGCGGGATCAACCTCCACGTCGCTCAGGTCGGCAAAGGTGAGATCGATCGAGTCCTCTGCTGCGTGGTCGTTGGCTGCAAATCCGTGTTCCATTCGGTGCCAACGCAGCGAGCGAGTGGCCGGTGGTCGCTGGACTGCTCTCTCATGCTCGCGTCGTCATTCTTGGCTCGTTTAATTTGTGGCAGGTGAACTGGGGACGGTGGTGTTCCTGCACGGCTTCCCGGAGATATGGTACTCGTGGCGCCACCAGATGCTGGCCGTGGCCGCGGCGGGGTACCGCGCCATCGCGCCGGACTGCCGCGGGTACGGGCTGTCCGACCAGCCGCCGGAGAACGAGGAGGACTCCTGGTCCTGGGACGACCTCGTCGCGGACGCGCTCTCCATCCTCGACGCGCTCTCCATCCCAAAGGTAAGAAATGGATCGGATGAGAGATCAGATCATTGCAGTGACCGTACCGTACGGGCTACGTAGAGATACTGATCGATCGATGCGTCATCGTCCACTCGAACGTACGTGCCCGCAGGCGTTCTTGGTGGGCAAGGACTTAGGCGCCATGCCGGCGTACGAGTTCGCGCTGCAGCACCCGGACCGCACCTGCGGCGTGGTGTGCCTCGGCATCCCCTTCAGCCCCGTTCCCTTCTCCTTCGACACCATGCCCGAGGGCTTCTACGTCCTGCGCTGGGGTGTACGTGCCACCTCTGAATCTCTGATGATTGGAGTAGCTGCTGCTCTGGTTCTCCAATTTCTGATCACCACCAGTTCGTTCCTTTTTTTTTTCCTGCAGGAGCCTGGCAGGGCGGAGGCCGACTTCGGGCGGTACGACGTGAGGCGCGTGGTGCGCACCGTCTACGTGCTCTTCTCCGGCGCCGAGATCCCGATTGCCAAGGAAGGGCAGGAGATCATGGACCTGGCCGACCTGTCCACTCCCCTCCCGGAGTGGTTCACCGAGGAGGACCTGGACGTCTACGCCAAGCTCTACGAGAAGTCCGGCTTCCGCTACCCGCTCCAGATGCCATACAGGTGAGAGCAGCTGTCATCCTGCTACGAGAAACTCCATGGTGCCATACTGCCATTTGCCAGGTTTACCGCTTGCTTTCGCGGAATGGGCAGGTCTATACACAAGATGCCGAACCGACTGGACGCCAAGTTCCAGGCCCCGGTGCTCATGGTGATGGGGGAGAAAGACTACTGCTTCAAGTTCCCGGGGTTCGAGACCGCCCTGCGCAGCGGCGTCATGGACAACTTCATGCCGGACCTCAAGATCACCTACATCCCGGAGGGGAGCCACTTCGTGCAGGAGCAGCTCCCGGAGCAGGTCAACGAGCTCCTCCTCGACTTCCTCAAGGCCAAGGGCCACCCCGTCGCATCGTGAGAATTTTACTAGCAGTTGCGGCAATAATTGCGTGTCTGTTGCCATCGGATGCTTGGCCCACTGGCTTGGTCTGAATTTTCTTTATGCGTCTTGTTTAACTGAATTGGGGATCCTGTATCTCAACTCGATGTCGATGATGTTGGAGCAATTTGCTTGACGGACATTGGTGCTTCGCCTGTGCAGTGAACTGATAGAAAGAATGAAGTGTGAACTGCTTGGCCTCCCATCACATCGGACAAGTACATCCCTGTCGTCCAATATGTTCATGAATGCAGGAATGCAGGACTGCGTCACTTTATTTTTCTAACCTGTTTTCCTGTTATCCAATATAATTTCAGCAGGAATGCAGGACTAGTACATCCCAAACATTAGCTTCTACGGGAAATCAGCTTCGCTCATCTGGTTGGGGAAATATGTTCATGAATCCCTGTCACTCAGATTACAGTCCTCTTCAACTTAATTTTAGGTGCATATTTTCTTAACGAAAACCACACGTTTCCTTTAGATGTTGGGTTTCATTTTTAGCTTTTACAGTGACCTAGGAGTATGCAACAAACGTTCACAGAAAACACAAACGTTCTCCTTCTTACTACAGTGAATTAAATACGAGGATGTTATATACAACATGTCTGTCCAGCTCAGCCCTCAGCCCCAATTGTAGGAGGAAGCTAGGCTTTACAGGTCATCAAACCAATCACTCCTTTACATGTTCAATGTATGACAGGTCCCATTCTAAGAACATCTGTATTGTATAAAGATGGGATGCTCTTTTAAATAGACCCACAAGTGATAAAACTTCGGTTGATATTTTGTCTTAATGTTTAGAAATGGACCTGCATGCATAACAAGTACCCCCACCTTATCTGACCCCCTCCCTTACTCTCAATCTGTCCGCTCCAGCCGATCCGCCACCACATCCTTTTTGATATTTTTTTTATTTTTAACATTTTTTAAACTAATTTTAAATCTAACACTGTTTTTTTCTTTTCCAAAACTAACACTTTTGACCGCGTCAATTTTTCTGGCGCGGCGAAACACCTGTGCCGCGCCATGCATGGTGGCGCGGCAAGGGGCGTGACATGGCGACAACCGGGGCGTTGACCGGTGACGTGGCAGCGCCTGTCGCGCCACCGATCTTGGCGCGGCAGGCCCAGGTAAATATCGCCCGCGAGCCGTCCTCCCTCTGTCTGCCTGCCCGCCGCCGTGCCCGCCCGCCCGCCCCGCTGGCCGCTCCCGCCGCGCCACGAACGTCGGCGCGCCACGGCCGTTGACCGCCCGCTGCGCCCGCCGCGCCCGCACGCCGCCGCGCCACCCCCTCCGGCTGCCCGCCGCGCCCTCTGGCCACGCACATAGGTATTTTTTCACAAATTCAGCAAGGTTTTGTAAAATTCATATAGGTATTTGTTAGGGATATCAACAGTCTCATGTGCAATGAAATATTCGTGTATGTTTCGTTAAATTTCTTTTGTAAAATATATTCATCACTTTTCGTTTTAGAGTTGGCAAAGAAGCTTCTAGTATATATATTATTATCGTAGGGCTATGGTTATCTTTCTTTATTATCTGTATCTATTTTTATTTTAAAGTTAGCAAAGAAGCTTTTAGCATACTCAGCGGCACGAAACCATTGTTTTGTTTTCCTAAATTGTCCATAAATACGTTCACGCGCCCATAGATACATTCATCCGTTTTCGTATAGCAGTCAGTAACGGAACCTCTAGCATACTCATTAGCGCGGTGCCGTGAATAGCTTCCCATATTATCCATATTCGTTTTCATTCTAAAGTTGGCAAAGAAGCTTTTAGCATACTCGCTAGCGCGAAGCCGTGGCTTTAATTTATCTTTTCAAGTTGGGCGAAAATGCTTAAATGTGGGGAGTGAGTGGGGAAAGGTTGTCGCTTCCAGTGGATGGAAACGGGCTATCATGAGAGGAAAGAAAGGAAAGCTATATAGCAAATGCGGTTATGGCATCCCCCAATTATAGATTGTGTAAATTATATACTTTAAATCAACGGTGCAATGAAAAAGAAAGGAAAGCTATATAGCAAATGCAGTTATGGCATCTTCTAGTTGTCTTGTGTCTGAACAGCTATACATAGAAGTTACTTATTTTACTAGTGAAGTTGTTTAATATGTGTTAATGTTACTTTAAATATATACATGTACTTTCATATTGTGTTCGTATTGCATAACAAGTAGTTCAAATTTTGCAATGCTACATAATGTTAATTTGAATACTCTAACCCTTTATTTATCAATTTATAACAGGATGGCCCCTCCCATGCAGCACCTGTTGTATCCCCTTCTTGAGGTGGAGTACGACGAACCACATCGAGCACACTTTTTGACTGACACCGACGCAGAGGTGCCCTTGCCTCCTTTGAGGCCCCGCACGCACACCAGGGCGCACCAGTGGGACGAGCGTTACGCGCCGTACATACGGCGTGCTGGCTTCCTCGAGCTTGTCCATGTTGTCAACTACGGTCTTCCGCTCTTTGACCCAGCACTACTTACTGTAGCTGTAGACAGGTGCGAGTGTCTTCATTGTACGTAAACATTCTTATAACAAATTTGAGGTAACTAACAGTCGTTCTATTCTTATAATAGGTGGAGGCCTGAGACCCACACGTTCCACCTACCTTACGGCGAGATAACCTTAACCATGCAGGACGTGAAGGCTATCTTTAGCCTTCGGTTGGGGGACTTCCAGTGACAGGTATAGTTGACAACGATCACTGGAGGGAGCTGGTGGCTCAGTTCACTGGCTTTCTTCCACTGGACGACGAGGTTTCCAAGAAAAATAAGCGAGCAATTCAAGCCTATTTAATACTTGCATTGCATTCCTGTAGCCATCGGGTCTCATTTTCTTTGATGAATTTCAAGAAAAGTTCTAGTATTTCGTCGTCGTGGATCACAGAGCGCTTTGATTACTTGGACTCATAGGCTGATGAGGCTCAGATCGACAGGTTTGCTAGAGTATGGCTCTAGCACTTCCTTGGTGCTTTCCTATTCCCAGAAGTCTCGGGCAACACCATCAGCTGGATCTTTCTTGACATACTACGCCAGCCGTGGGATAACATAGCGGCGTACAGCTGGGGCAACACAGTCCTGGCATGGATGTATCGACAGCTACGCGTTGCCTACCGTCGCACCTCAGGGTATGCGAACCTTGGGGGTTGTTTCTACCTACTCCAGGTTTGGTGTTGGGAACGATGGCTCGTTGGAAGGCCCCTTGTTACTGGTTTATCGGTAAGTACTTCGGTTCACTATATTCTTCGAGACAGTTATATATGATGAAATTATTAATGGCTAATTCATTATCGTGTTCAATGCAGCATTGGAACAGGCATGATACACTCCATACAGCTCTGTATATTTGGACGCAAGCAGAGTTGGTTAGAGAGAATGCGAGACGCAAGTATAGGGAGTACACGGACTGTCTCGACGTCCTGACACAACACCAGGTTATGCTCTCTTTACTATCATACACGTGTCTTGTTCGATGTACACTATATCACAACCTAACTCAATTATGAAATATTCAGGTGCATTGGTGTCTTTGGGATGCTCCGGAGCTCCAGTACTATCTGAGTCCTGTCACTAGGGACGAGTCAGGCGAGTATCGCTGCAACGTCCCTCTTATTTTCTTCCACGTGGTCGACATTCACTTGCCCATCAGGGTTTGCTGGCAGTTTGGAAGAATGATAGGCTACCCACCACCGCTTTACTCCACCAACCAAGAATTGCACGGGTCCGTTATCGATTAATAACAAAGCTTCAATTCAGAGGTGTGTATGGTACAACTAATAATCGTTTTGTTGCAGGTATGACCATAGGAAGAGGTACAAGACCAAAGATTGGCGCGTGACACACAACGCGTACATCAAGTTGTGGCAGAACAGGGACTGGCAGCCGGTCGATGCGGGTCCCCCACACGACCAGCACACCTTCGACGAGTACCTGCGGTGGCTTCATAGGTCTACGAGGACACATATCAAGCCCTCGTACACTGAGAAGGCGATTGACGAGGACGATGAGGAAGATGTGCTCGACTTATAGTTGACAAGTTGTTTTGGAAAGGGACAGGGTTGCACATACTAGGCCGGGGGGGGGTTCAGGAAGATATAATCATATCTCGGAATTCTTTATTAACATCTTAAAAAAAGGAGCACAGTATTGGGTCTGTGTGAGGCCTTATTTTTTAGAAAAGGCGGTCTCCCCTGCATAACAGTGCAAGCATAGCGTTTAGGCGCGCCCGCCATACAGGTTCAGCCATAAGGCAACAACTCCGACTCACTTATCACATCACAGTCTACTGACATATCCTGATCATGTCGATCCGAACTCACAACGCTGGAGATCGAACCCTGAGCAACCAATTGTGCCGACCCTGATGATGAGTCCTCCAGGTTGTGCCACATGATCAGAGGAGGCGATGCAGCTTTTACTTCCAGTCGATTGATCAGCTCCTCTATCTTGTCCTTCATCTCCTCGTGCAGCATCGGCATCCACCTTCTTAGCATTCTGGCAATCTTGAGTAGCATGCTTTTGAGTCCCATCTGTTAGAAACCTTGAATCATCTAGCAGTCGGTCTAGAGGGTAGAGATAAAGTGCAGTAGACAACGGTAACGATGTAGACCTAGGAGGCTATCTAGAAGAAGGAGAAGGTGTCGAACCTGAGATCCCAGAGGGAGTGGATCCAGAGGCCTCCATCAACTTCGTCGGTGAAGTCTGCTCACGGGCAGCGATGGTTGGAGTAGAGGTTGCACGGACGTCGATGCAGAGTAGACGGGGCGTAGCAGTGCAGTGACGATGGGATGATGGTGATGACGGTGACGGCTTCCTGTCGCTGGCTGCGCGCCCTCTTCGAGATCGGAATTAGGGTTTGCCGGTGGGGTTTGCGGCTCACGGCGAACCTCGTGCTTTGAGCCGCCGGCCCCCACCTCTTTATATAGCGCAGTGCGATGGGGGCCCACCAACCATGTAGGGTTGGGCGCCCCCGATCAGGGCACGTGACCAAGACCCAATAAGCCGTTGGGCTTATTGGTTAGGAGATCAATCTAACATTCTCTCCCTTGATCTCACTATTACTTTTATCTTTAAACTTTAAAACTTCAATCCTTTTATCCTTACTCATTTCTTCACAGATGATGCATAGAGCATGTCTCATCGTCACAGTCAATCGCCGATAGATTTAACAGCTACAATGCACGTCTCTGATCTGAAATAGTTACTTTAACTTTTGGGCCCTTTATAGTCCAGGAATCATAGGCTTTCCCTTAAACTCATGCCGGCTACATGTTCTCTGAACACGTTGGGTGGTAAGCCTTTTGTAAGCGGATCCGCGAGCATCTTTTCGGTACTTATATGCTCAAGACTTATCATTTGATCCTGGACTTTATCCTTCACAACATAATACTTTATATCAATGTGTTTGGCAGCACCACTTGACCTATTGTTGTGAGCATACTGTACTGCTGGATTATTATCGCAGTATAACTTTAGTGGTCTATTGATGTCATCAACCACCTTCAAACCGGGTATGAACTTCTTTAGCCAGTTCACCTGCCCCGTTGCCTCATAACATGCTACAAACTCGGCATACATTGTGGACGATGTATTGACGGTTTGTTTTGAGCTTTTCCATGAAATAGCTCCCCCTGCGAGAGTAAACACATATCCAGACGTGGATTTTCTATTATCTCCCGCATAATCAGAATCTGAATATCCCACTATATGGAGTGAATCAGATCTTCTATACGTCATCATGAGGCCTTTCGTTCCTTACAAATAACGCAAGACTTTCTTTACCAATTTCCAGTGTTCTATTCTAGGATTGCTCTGGAATCTGCCAAGTAACCCGGTAACAAATGCCAAGTCAGGGCGCGTACACACTTGAGCATATTGCAAGCTTCCGATAGCTGAAGCATATGGAACCACTTTCATTTGATCGATCTCATATTGGTTCCTGGGGCATTGAAAATCCCCATATTTGTTGCCCTTGACTATAGGAGCAGGTGAGGGACTACATTTGTGCATACTGAATTTCTTTAAGACTTTTTCTATGTATGCCTTTTGTGACAGTCCTAATACCCCTTTACTTCTATCTCGGTGAATCTCGATCCCTAGAATGAACGAAGCTTCACCAAGATCTTTCATATCAAATTTTAAGGACAAAAACTTCTTTGTCTCCAGTAGTAGACTGACATCACTACTAGCAAGTAAGATATCATCCACATACAGGACAAGGAAGATAAACTTCCCATTCTTAAACTTTACATAGACACAATTGTCCTCAACATTATCTTTAAACCCAAAATTCTTTATTGTCTGATCAAACTTTAAGTACCACTGTCTTGAAGCTTGTTTTAATCCATAAATAGATTTCTTTAGGCGGCATCCCAAACGTTCTTTTCCTTCCATGACAAAACCTTTCGGTTGTGCCATGTAAACATTTTCCTCTAAGTCTCCATTGAGAAATGCCGTCTTTACATCCATCTGATGTAATTCCAAATCGTAATGTGCCACTAATGCCATTATGATTCTGAAGGAATCCTTACATGAGACTGGAGAAAAGGTCTCATTGTAATCAATCCCTTCTCTTTGTGTAAAGCCTTTTGCCACAAGTCGGGCTTTATATCTCTCTATATTCCCTTGAGAGTCAAGTTTTGTTTTGTAGACCCATTTATAGCCTACTGTTTTGGCTCCTTTAGGAATTATCTCCAAATCCCAAACTTTATTTGCATTCATTGATCTCATCTCATCTTCCATGGCCTCAAGCCACTTTGATGAATGATCATTTTTCATGGCTTCTTCAAATGAGGTGGGATCATCCTCCATTTGAAATTCTTCAGTGTTGTACACTTCATAATCAGCAGGAATAGCTGATTTTCTAACTCTTTGAGACCTTCTAGGGGCCTCCTCAATTGGCACATTTTCTGTTTGAGGCTGTTGTTGCTCCCCCTCATGTGTGGCAATAGGTTCTATAGGATCCTGAGGTACAGGTTCCTCATCATCATTCATTGTTGCCACAGGCGGGATAACAACAGGTGCTGGCACCACAGTGTCTTGTACTGTTGGTGCAGCAACAGCAGGTAGTGAGAAAAATGGCTCATGAATGATCGGAGTGGGTGCATACACCCGCTTCTCTTCAAGGTCAATTTCTCGAGCTACCATGCTCCCCCTAATCATTTCATCCTCTAGGAAGACAGCGTGTCTCGTTTCCACAAACTTCGTATGTCTGTTAGGACAGTAGAAACGAAAACCTTTTGACTTTTCTGGATAGCCAATGAAATGGCAACTCACTGTTTTGGAATCTAGCTTCCCAATGTTTGGGTTAAAAACTTTAGCCTCAGCAGGGCTCCCCCACACACATAAGTGGTTAAGTGAGGGTACTCTTCCTGTCCACAACTCATACGGTATTTTGGGCACCGACTTACTTGGTACTCTATTGAGAATATGAATGGCGGTTTTTAACGCCTCCATCCACAGACTCATGGGTAAAGTGGAGTAACTTATCATACTACGCACCATATCCATCAGTGTACGGTTACGCCTTTCAGCTACTCCATTCTGCTGAGGTTCGCCCGGTGTTGAATACTGGGCGACTATACCATTCTCCTGTAAGAACCTTGCAAAAGGTCCAGGAACTTGTCCAAATAGGGTATGCCGACCGTAGTACTCTCCTCCACGGTCAGACCTGACTATCTTAATCTTTAAATCATGCTGATTTTCAACTTCTGCTTTAAATATTTTAAATTTATCCAACGCTTCTGTTCTTTCTTTAATTGGATAAATGTAGCCAAACCGAGAGTAATCGTCTGTGAATGTTATGAATGAATCATAACCATCCACACTTTTCACAGGAAAAGGACCACATATGTCTGTGTGAATAATCTGTAGAATTCCTGCGCTTCGTTTGGCATCTTTCTTAATTTTCTTTACATACTTTCCTTTTATGCAATCTCTACATTGTTCTAACTCTAAGAGCTCTAATGGAGGAAGAATATTATTCTTAACTAGTCTTTCTATTCTCCCCCTCGAAATATGGCCTAAACGACAGTGCCATAATTTCGACAACGCATCTTGAGCTCTCTTTCGTTTTCTGTTTCCATTGTTCGATGAGGATACATTTTCATTCACATCACATACGGAATTAACATTTTCACGAAGTGATAACAAATAAAGCTCGTCTTGTCGGAAGGCAAGACCAATACATTTATTATTAAACAATATCTGACATTTGCCATTTCCAAAATGGCAATCATAACCATCATGGTCCAACTTTGATACACTAATCAAATTTCTTTGCAAAGAAGGTACATAAAGAACATCTCTAAGAATAATTATGAAGCCATCAGCAAGCTCTAACGGAAGATCACCAACGACCTCAACATCTGCTTGTTCTCTATTTGCGACTTTAATGAAACTTTCGCTTCTTTGCAAAGTTCTCATCGAACGGAATCCCTGTAATGAATTAGCAATATGAATAGTTGCACCTGAATCAATCCACCAAGTAGATTTTGAAAACTTTACATACAAGGATTCATTTACGAACGTAATAATGTTCTCACCTTTATTCTTCATTATCATCTTTAAGAAATCAGGACAATTCTTTTTATAATGTCCCGTCTTCTTGCAGTGGAGACACTGGTCTTTAGCCACTGGGAATTGCTGGTTCTGAGACTGTTGCATGGGACCTTTTCCAAATGATTTGGAGGAAGAGCTGTTATTATAGTTCTTTTTCTTATCTTTTAGGTAGTTGACAGAACCACCTTGTGAAACTTTTATTCTTTCCTCCTCCTGCACACACATGGCAATGAGCTTTTCTAAATCCCATTTTTCAGGCTGTATGTTGTAATTAACAACAAATGTGTCAAATTCTTTGGGCAAAGAAGCAAAAATCAAATGAATAAGGAACTCATCCTTGAGTGCCAAATCCATTGGTTTGAGCTTAGATGCCAGATTGCTCATTCTCAATATGTGCTCTCTAATGCCACTGCCGCCACCAGAGTACCTTTCTGTAACCAGCTGCTTGATCAGCTGGGTTGCATATGTCTTTGAAGAGCCAGTGAACTGACTCTTTATTCTATCTAGGTACTCTGTGACCGTGTCACAGTCTGGAATTGAGCCCACAATGACAGGCTCAATCGTGTTCTTTATCACTGCCAAACACTTCTTGTTGGCAGTGACCCATTTCCTATGCTCAAGGTCATAGGACATCTTTACGGGAGCAAAATCTCGCTCTCTGTTCTGCCATGCAGTATCAGTCTCATCTGTCTCCCTTACCGGTGCCACAGGTTCTTTGGGGCATGGTGTGGTGACAACCCGGTCCACCTCAGCGAGGATAAGGGCCAGGTCTATCTTTTTCTTCCACTCAATATAGTTATCACCTTTTAGAGTGGGGATTTCTTTGATACAACTCATCAAGTTGTATCCTCCTGAAAACATAATTTAAATAGGGTGAGAACAGAAATAACAACAATAATTGCATGCCTTAGTTTAACGTTGGTCAAAATTAAAACATACAATTATTTTCTACACTAATTCTACATCACCGTTGGGCAAAAATAGAATTAATGTATAACAAAACATTATAATATTGCCATTAATCAACGTTGGTCAGAATAACAACAATATTATAATCAATTTAAAACATATCCATTTTCAAAATTAAATTCTCCCGTTGGTTCGAATTTAATAATGAAAATTTCATCTTTAAATACGCAGCGGAAACTTTAACATTTAATAATCTTTTTCCTATTTTCCAGAAGCAAATTTACTATTTACTGAACAAAAAATATCGTTGGATAAATTTTGTACAGAAAATTATCATAAAAAATCAATTCAAATTGATCAAACTGTTTTATGGAAAATAAGAAAAACAAAAACTGTGACTTTTCTGTTCATTTGACCATTTCGGCCCAGCCAGCACACGCGCGGCCCACGGCCTGCCCACGCGCGCGCCCGCGCCAGCGCACTCGGCCCAGCTGCCGCGGCCCATCCGCGCGCTCCAGCGCACCCGGCGCCCAGCCGCGCGGCGCTCTCTCCCCTGCGCCCAGGCCGCAACCTGGGCCTGGGCCGGGATTTCGGCCTCGCGCCCTTTCCCGCCTGGGCTGCGGCGCTGGCCCAGTCGGTCGTGGCCGTCCATCTCCATCCGACGGCTGCCCGCGCGCGTCGCGAGATCAAAACCCCAGCGACCGGCGCGGCGCCCTTGGCCTAGCATCATTCGGCTTCGCTCTCTCTCTCTCTCTCTCTCTCTCTCTCTCTCTCTTCTCAGTCCCGCCGCAGCAAACACCGAACGAGGAGCTTCGACGGCGAGAGAGCTCAGCAAGCCCCGGCGCCGTCTCCGGCCCCCTCGCCGGCGTGTGCGCTCCCCAGCGGGTGAACGCGCCGCCGTCGAGCGGCCTGGTCGCGGCGCCCTAGTGGCCGTTCCGACGAGCAGATCACCCCCGGCCGGCCCTTTCTTTTCCCCGCGCGGCGGCGTGCACGACGGTGAGGTGAGCCGAGCCGAGCCACCCTCTTCCTTTTCTTTCCCCTTTCGGTTTCTTTGATTCGGATTTGGCCCGATTTTCCGATTAGGGTTAGGGTTTGCTTTACCGATTTGAAATCGGTTCTTTTCCCCTTCTCAGTCAATCACCGAGCGGGTTAGGGTATGGGTTGGAGACGGCACTGTTTTCCCTGAGCCACGGCCGAGCCGGGCCTCTGTCCGCGCGCCAACCATGGCGGCGGTGATAGCTTTTCCGCGCGACGGCGGTGTCGGGAGGACCGGGTAGGTTCCCCTCTTCATACTTTTCCTTCCCTAAAACCCGATCTAGGGTTAGGGTTTCATCAGATCCGATCCGAGATCGTGATCTCATTCTTTCTCTACCCCTATCTAGATCTACGTGCTAGTAGGCTCTGATGCCATTGTTAGAAACCTTGAATCATTTAGCAGTCGGTCTAGAGGGTAGAGATAAAGTGCAGTAGACAACGGTAACGATGTAGACCTTGGAGGCTATCTAGAGGAAGGAGAAGGTGTCGAACCTGAGATCCCAGAGGGAGTGGATCCAGAGGCCTCCATCAGCTTCGTCGGTGAAGTCTGCTCACGGGCAGCGATGGTTAGAGTAGAGGTTGCACGGACGTCGATGCAGAGTAGACGGGGCGTAGCAGTGCAGTGACGATGGGATGACGGTGATGACGGTGGCGGCTTCCCGTCGCTGGCTGCGCGCCCTCTTCGAGATCGGAATTAGGGTTTGTCGGTGGGGTTTGCGGCTCACGGCGAACCTCGTGCTTTGAGCCGCCGGCCCCCACCTCTTTATATAGCGCAGTACGACGGGGGCCCACCAACCATGTAGGGTTGGGCGCCTCCGATCAGGGCGCGTGACCAAGGCCCAATAAGTCGTTGGGCTTATTGGTTAGGAAATCAATCTAACACCATCCACTTTGTTCCCTGAAAACAGATTTCATTCCGTAATTTCCAGATAGACCATAAAACTGCTGAAGATATAGTATTAGTAACTCTATGTTTTTTGTTAGACAACCAGTATCTAGCCACAGATTCAAAATCCTGTCCCAACCTCAAACCTAGGAAGTCAGAAATAATCTCCCAGACCCAACCTGCCACACAGCATTCAAAGAAAACATGCATAATAGTCTCCGATTCTGAGCAAAAGAGGCAAGTAGCATCCCTTATCTCCCTTCTTTTGGCTAGATTATCTCTAGTTAATAGCCTATTTTTGGACAGGAGCCATAAGAAGAATTGCACCCTCGGTGGAATCACCAGCTTCCAAATAGAACTAACATAGACTGGGGTAACCCCCCTGAAGTTGATAACAGCATATAAGGACTGCACAGTGTATTTCCCAGAAGTGTAGTTCCAGATAATCTGATCCTCCTCTTCTGAAAAAGTAATGCTATCCATCAAGTTCACCAATTCATACCAAAGATTCATAACATTCTCAGAAACAGTTCTTCTGAAAGTTAATTTCAGATCCACTCCATCCCACACCTCACTCACTGTCTTCCCTTGTTGGTCATTAATGATGTGTGAGGCCTTATTGGCTTGAAAAGAATTGGATTTTAGATAGAAGAATAAGAGATACCAAGCTATAAGCCTTTAACTGCTGCTAAATTTGTTGTTGTTATTGGTCCTGCAGTATAGATGGCTTCCTACAAACTCCATTGGTTCAAATCTGAAAACCTTTGAGGAAAAATTCCTCACCCAACAGCCTCAGAGTTCAGGTTGGTGAACCCATGTCAAGTTTATTATGGAATAGATTTTCTTGGCAGGTTTTGCACATATAATTTACTCCTGAAAATCTGACCTAAGCTTCTTGTTGCAGTGGGATGGCCAAGTATTCTATGTGTTTGTTCAGTTTTTTCATCAGGTTCTGTTCAGCTTCATTGGTCACAGTGGCCTTCTCAAAACTCAGCACATCCTAGATGGTTTTCTACTAGCAAAGGGCTTCTAGGAGCAGGACCCAGTGGCATAATGGCTGCTGAAGCTATTGTAACAGAATCTGGAGCTTTACTTGTTGCTGGGGTTCTTCTGATGCTAGATTTGTCAAAACTCTGCTAAAATTTGTCATGTTTGTAATTCGTAGTTTGCACAAGACTAGGTTCTTCTTGCGTTGCTAATTTACTCTTATTTGTCTCTCTCTTTGCTGATGACCTGACTATGGGGTGCTTCTGATGCTAGATCATTTATGCATTGTGATGGTCTGTGAAGGCTCAAGCATACAGTCCTCTGGGATGGTCTATCTATACATAATAATAAAGAAGCAAAATTTTTGTCCATTTTTTTTTGTCCATCCATTTTTTTTTTGTCCGTCTCCCTCTGACTACCAGACATTAAAGAGTTTCCTCTATCCGGACTTATATATAATCCGTGCTCATAAAGTTATAATAGCTTTTGTCTAGCACGATACGAAGTGCGATTCCAAAACGTACTGGGTAGTGTATGTGACCCGGACTCTTGAGATAACTTGGATAGCTAGAATTCTAATTCTAAACTGAATAGGAATAGAAATCCTGATCATCAAATAGAAAAAGGAAAAACAAAAATACAAATAAGATAAATCTTACCCTGAATAGGTTTGTCGTGGGCTGATTTTGCAGAAGTATATGGCAACAATTATCTCATGCTCTCTCTCTTGGATTGTTCCTTTGCTATTCCAATACGCAATTACTTCATGCTATCTCAGGATTGTATAATTCCTTTCCTATTTCAATACGCGGTCTTCGAATACTTATGTATACAATTCCTTTCCTATTCCAATACGCCATCTTCAAATACTTATATATACTTCAACTATCGAACCAACAAAATTATCGTGTCATATCTTTATTGTTATATCATCTCAAAAAAAATCTTAATCGTTATATAGGATGTTCCAAATTTGCTTTTCTATTATTTTTTCTACGTCACTTTTTTGCATGGATTTGTTTCCCTCACACACGATGTTTCTATGTTTTCCTTACGTAATATTTTCTCCTTTTAACTTTCCACTTATTTTTGATATATTTTTTTTGTTTCTTTTTCCTCCACTGTACATTTTGATTTTCAATTCTGTATGAGACATGATTTTTTTCTATTTTTTTCAAGGGGTTTCCGATATTTGTTTGGTAATTTTCTCTGTTTTAGTGATTTTATTTGTTTCTCGTATGAAGATCAGTGTTTTTGTTTAGTTTTGTAAATGTTTTTTTTTCATGATGAAACAGGTAAACTAGAAGCAATGAGATAAATCTCAGACGTACTTACGTACATGTACATGATGATTTCTGATTTGTTTGGCAAATTTTTTCTTCTGTTTTTTTTTTCCCAACGTACTCTTGTCATTTTTTCATGCGGGATTGTATTTATTTGATTCAAGGTTGGACTTAACTCATTTAAATTTTACAAAAATTGTACAATCACCGAGTAATGAATTGTACACTCCGTTGCAAGGCAAAATTTCAGCCTATTTTTTGGTCCGTCTTCCTCTAACTATCGGACAATGGAGAGTTTCTTTCGTTTGGACTTAGTTAGAATAGCCCTTATCTAGCGTGATACGAAGTCCGATTCCAAAACATATTGATCTGTAATCGTAAAAAATCGTGGCCAAAACAATACATGGCTGACGAGGACACGGTCTCTAAGGCAGAAAAAAAATCGTGGCCATTGAGGACACAATCTCTACGGCAAAAAAGAAAAAACAGGAAAAAAAGAGACCCAAACCAAGAGTTTGTATGGCAAAAAAGAAAAAAGGGGAAAAAGTCAGCATTTATGGAAAAAACAGAAGAAAAAGATCAAAGTAAAGAAACTTATCGTGATTTAGTATTATTAGGAATAGATCTCTACTCTTATTTTTTGGCTACCAAACACCCCTAAGGACTTGTTTGGCTACACACAAATACACCCCAATCCACGTGGTTTGGAAGGGAATGGGGTAGATTTTAAACTAAATTACATATCAATTCCTCCCAAACCATGTGGATTGGGATGGATTTGTGTGCAGCCAAACAAATCCTAAGTGGTTGATATAATCCTTTTATATTCACTTTATAGAATATTGTAATAAATATTTAAGATCCAAAATACATTCAAATAAAAAAAATTGAACTACAAAGTTGTAGATTTGTTCAGGTAATTTCTCCATCTAAGGTCATTTGAAAAAAAATGAATTTCAAAATTTTTAAAAATTGTAACAGAATTTTCAGGTCCTAATTGATTTAAAATGAAAAGGTAGTGAACTACAAAGTTGCAGATCTCTCGATTACTACAGCTTTGGGTTAGGTCGTTTCTCCACCCGAGGTTATTTTAAAAATTCAAAAAAAAATGAATTTCAAAATTTTGAAAATTTAGAATAGAATTTCTAGGCCATAATTGATTTTGAATGAAAAATTACTCAACTATAAAGTTGTGTATCTCTTCGATTACTACAACTTTGGTTTAGGTTGTTTCTCCATCCCAGATCATTTGAAAAAATAAAAAAAATGAATTTGTAAATCTTAAAACTTAAAACCCTAAAATGATTTCAACTGAAAAAATAGCCAACTACAAAGGTGTAGATCTTTTCGAATACAACAACGACTTGTTTGAAAATTTATGAATTCTACTATGTTGCACCTATTTTTAGAAAAATGGTCAAATTGTCAACTGCCTCTAAAAAACCATTCATTGAGACGGGTGCAATTTCCAGCCACCTCTAGTAAAGCCTCCACTTTTAGAGGCGGATGGAAAGCATAAGCGCCAGATGGCATTTTTAGAAGCGATTGGGCTTTCCAGGCACCTCTAAAAATAAAGGGCTTTTCTAGTGGCGGTTGTGTTTCCCAGTTGTCTCTAAAAGCCGATTTCTAGATAGACACCTCTAAAAGTAGAGGGCCTTTTTTAGAGGCGGTTGTGTTTCCCAGTTATCTCTAAAAGTCTAAAAGTCGATTTCTAGAGGCGGGCTAGTTCAGAAACCATTTTTAGAGGTAGTTCTTGATAGAGCCGCCTCTAAACTAAAAGGGCAGCACCTCTAAAAATGGTTGCTGGGCTTCTGTAATAGTGTACACCTTTACCATCCTTCTTTGTGGGATGTCAGCGTTTGGTAGGCAGTGGCCAACCTCTGGCCGTGGTTTGGCCACCATGGCCATGCCTGCCCTAGCCGATGGTCGTGGCCGGCTACGAATGGCCAACAAGCGGTTTTAACAAGTGTTAGGGCACCTTAAACAATAGAGTTAACTTGCTAGTTTATATGGTTTTTTTTTAAAAAAAAAGATAAGAATAGTGTGTAAACATAGACACATGAACCATAGGAAAAATGTGTGAGCTTAGTTCTTCATGAAGAACTAGCTTATCATTCCGCTCTTCTTATTGGGTAAAATATTCTATGAGCTAGCTATTAAGAAACTGTTTGAAGCTGTCCTTAGCGTGTGGTTTTGCCGTTGTCAGATTTGATACAATACGCCATGCCTTGCTGAAATGTGTAGCTATAGCTTCTTTTACGATTCAATAGATAAACATGTTTCATTCAGCTTTCAGATTTGAGCGAGTTGAAGGGGTTTTTCTTTTGTCGGTCGTGCAGCAGTGGAAGTAGAATGCAGCTGTTTTTGTTTTGCCCTAGGTGCTATACAGTGAACTCTCCGTTTGTCAACTTTACTTGCACGAAAATTGGATATGAAGCCTGACCGAAACCAAAGGGACCTCCTAACTTCTTACAATGCCATTAATGATCAAAGGTCTACTCTCTTATTTGGACTAGTTAACTACCAATTATACTATTATTGATCATCAACCACACTTGCATATATATAGTTGAGCTGCAGTAGTGCACTGCTTGCTGATTGACTATGTCGTAATCGACAGGGAGCATCTATCTAATCCCCTGTATTGCTTGACCGTCTATGCATATGCAGATACCTCGGGCTTCAATATTTGTAATATTTATATATGCAAGACCTCGATTGTCGACGCAGTCGTCGCATCTATGTAAATACAAGAACTAAGTCAATGTGAAGTAAGAAATGGAAGTCACCGCATGTGATGCAACGTATGATATTCGTTCCAAAATAAATTAAATCCTAAAATCTCCTAAAGTCATAGTACTTTAAGTTTAACCAACTTTATAGAAAGTCGTAGTATCATAATATATCTTATGATACTAATTTGGTCTCATAAATATTGGTGCGCTTTTCTATGAACTTAGTCAAACTTAAAAGTAGTTTAACTTATTAGGATAACTTGAAGGACCGAGAAAAGCGACTAGAATAGGAGCCAATCCAAAATTTCTTCCGAAATGACGGTAGTCCCAAACAACCTACCAAAAACACTAAAACCCACAAGTGGGATGCCCTCGAGTCAACTAGTGACCAGATGCCCTTCGGGATAACCAAAAAGCATGGCAGAACACACTCCAAAGCGAAAGAACATGAACCGGAGCAAAAGGCACCAAAGCGCAAGCACAAAGCTCGCAAGCACCACTCAACCGAAGAAAGTGCTCAAGGTGAAATCACACAAGCCAACTAGTGACTTGATGATTTCAAAACATTCCTTGATACCTCGAAAAACTCACGGAAGAAGTGGATCGAAGAACAGACACTCATAACTCGATCAAAGTCACCTCTGGTTGGTCCTCGGCCCAGGGAAACCCGGCCTAGTCGGGATGCTAGGTCAGCCTATCCGGGATGCTAAGTCAGCATGACCTACACTTTGGCGGTTTCAGCAGCCGAAAACCAAAATCCAAAAAGGTGAAAACCATTCTAGTGAAGTTTTGAGCTCAAATTTTGTGAAGATGTTCCTTGGGATGTTTCAACTCTAAAAGATCAAAGGAACTCCAAGAATAAAAAAAAACATCTTTCGGTTCGAGGTTTTCTCAACTTTCATCAAAATCCCCAAACATTGTGCTCACGAGGAAACCACCTAATCTGGTTGGTAGACATGTTCCCAAGGGGTCCTAGCACGTATCCATCCATCCCAATTGCTCTCAAAACATTAGATTCAAAGAAATCATGACAACTCAAAGAGATAGGTTTGTGAAGGTGAAAAACCATATTGATTCAAACAAAAGATACTCAAGCAATATCTTGGACCAGAGATTTAGAGGACATGACTTCTTTATTGCCAAGATCAACAAGGTCTCATCTCACACAGACTGGTTTCAATCACTCATCTGCAGGATCTCTCACACATTACAAACTCTGGCTAAAACTAGAAGAGATGGTTGGCTTGGGCAGAACTTGGAAGACATAAGAAAAATCATTAGGAGAGAGAATGTCTAGGCATCATTTTCAACACTGTAATAGTCGATGTCTCGTTAAAAATTTTAGTCAGCGACGCTTGAAGAAACATCGAGGCTTGAAGATTAAAAATGATATGTTCACCCACTTGTGCCGCAATTGTTCTTGGTCGTTCGGGGACATGTTTGGACATTGAATACAATTATGAGCAAAGAACGAGCTGAAGCATCAGGGAGTCGTGTTAGTGAGGTGACGTCTTAGCATCGGAGACACTGGGCCCAAACATTACCTCTTCCAAGTTTGAGTAAGTGGGACAATATAAATAAGCCCACATCTCACTTATTGAGAAGTCAATTTTTTTTTAAGTTTGACCAAATATATATTAAAAAAAAATCAATACTCATGACGTGTAATAAGCATCATTATATAGACATTGCATGTATTTTCATAATAAACTTGTTTGAAGATACAAATAGTAATAGTGTTTTGTAATAATTCCTTGAGAAGCATAATATGTATTTATTTTGGGACGGAGGAAGTACGTAAAACTGTTAATTTGAATTCAATGCAATGGTTCTTTTGTTTTTAATCTATTAAAATGACAGCAATAATGAAAACAAAAAAAGAACAGGAAACAATTACTAATAAAAAGAGTGGTTGGTCTGCCAAAGGCCCAAATGGGCCTGCGATGCATTGGCCCAGCAGTACCGTTAACTCTCGATGACTCGATGTGGTACAAATTACTAACGAGAAAACGTGTCGCCGACCACGCCCGTACACGATACACACCGGCAGGCAGTCGCAGCGCGTGAAAGCCCAAACTCGTGGAATCGGCCTTGGATGTCCTCGGGCCGGGGGGGGGGGGGGGGGGGGGGGGGGGGGGGGGGGGGGGGGGGGGGACGTTCTCGCAGCCGATAACAAATAGAGTGCAGTACACCGATGCTTCAGCTGAGAGGGCACAGATGATCACAAATAGAGTACTCCATGATCCAGCCGATAACGTTGGTAAAGGTTAGATTAGTAAAAATCCACAAGGTGTGGAAGGCGAGATAGAGATAGAGACAGAGACAGAGACAGATGTTGTCGAATTGATCCGTGAATCAGTCGATCATAACCGCTCTCACTGTCGTTTTCGACAGTATGCGAGGCACTGCGCTGCGCGATCACGAGCACTGTATAGGACAAATCAAAGATCCGGCGATCTCGTGTCTACGTACTCCATCCATATACTACTCTCAGCGTCCATCCGTAACAAAGCGCACCTACGTACCACATCCGCTCGGCGCTGGGCGCGGTACATAGGTGATACGTACGGCACAGTGCGTGATAGCTAGCACTGACCTCTCGCGTTGTCGTATCTCTCCTACGTCGGTACGTGCCGTCGCCTCTTGCCTGTCCCGGCATGTGGCTGTGCCTGTGCGCACAAAAGCAGGGAGCAGCTGTCGCTCACCATCACCACAGCGCTGCCAACGTTTTGGGAGGATGGGAGAGGGAACAGGCCGGGGAGACCACCACGTGAGCCGGGGCCGGCAGGGCCACCCCTGCCCTCACCTTTTCTACCCCCTGCATTTACCGAGCAGCGAAACTCGTGGAAAAGAAACGGTCCTGCTTGCTGGACTTTGACTGAATTTTGGTCAAATTTGAGATGTTTTGACTCTCTAGATTTTTGAAATGACTTATGATTTGAAACGGAGGGAGTAAAATAAAATCGACGCCAATCGTAAGTAATACCAAGTCAGTGCGATCATTGGCCTGCCATGCATGCATCATGCTTACCATCGTGCTTGGCCGGCTTACGTACGGACTAATAAGTAAGTAATAATACAGTACAAAATATACTTGTTGAACGCATTGCGTATTGTGCACGACACGCCAACAACAAGGAAACCCGGCGGCCACGACTCCACGACTACAGGTGCTTCGCCCTCTGCAGGATCGCCTAGACTTTGGCATGCATTTCGCGAGACGGGGATGATTCGGCGTTTAATTTTCTCTCCGGCAGCGCAACAGTAACAAACAAAGCGCTTGGCGCAATGGCGCTTGCGCTCGGCAGCGATACGTACTACGAGTACACGAACAGTACAGCGCGTGATAGCTACGGGTACGTAGCACTGACCTCGCGTTGTCGTATCTCTCGTACAATCGTACGTGCCGTCGTCGCCTCTTGCATGTGCCTGTCCCGTTCCATGCTGTGCGCAGTGCGCACACAGCGGGGAGCAGCTGTCGCCCACCGTCACCAGTCACCACACGATTTTTTTAACACTTTTTTAGAACTATTTTCAAATCCGACGCTATCTTTTTTTTCAAAACAAACACTTTTGACCACGTCTATTCGTATGGCGCGGCAAAATCAACGCCCCGTTCGTTTAGGCTTGTTTGGCTTATAAGCCGTACTTTTTCAGCCAACGAACAGTATTTTTCTCTCGCACCAAATTAGCCAACAGTACTTTCAGCCATAGCTTATCAGCCAAACAAGTCCAAGCGAACAGGGCGCAAGCTGCCGCGCCATGCATGGCAGTGCGGCGGGGGTGGCGACGTGGCAGTTAGCCACGACGTCGACCACTGACGTGGCCGGACCAATCAGGGCGCGGCGAGGCTAGACTTAACCATTGCACCACTGGCTCGACTAGAGCTCGAGGTGCCCGCGCCGTCACCTCCCGACTCCCCCGCACCTGGCCTTCGCCCTTCCCTCCCTTGCCGCCCCCTCCCTACTTTCCCTAGGCTCCTCCTCAGCCTTGGTCAACGTAATGATGCTCTTATTAGTTGTTTGAATGATGGATTTAAGGATTAGACTGGGTAGTTAGGGTTTGGAGGAAAATATTAGTTCGTTAGAACGTTGGATTGAAGGATAAGGATTAGGATTGTCAATGTTAAGGTTAATTGGTTAGTTAGAACTATGTTTACCATGTTTAGTCTAAGCTCAAATTTTGTTCATAAGTGTAGGTTATATTTTCTTCGTTTTAATTCAAATGGTTCTTCTTTACATTAATTTGCGATGTTTTGATTTGTGCTAAATTACAACCGTTTTGTTAGATGCAAGACATGTATCGGGAGGAGTTTTGGCGAAAACGGGGTCGTCCTAGAGAATTATACCCCGACGCGTCTAGCAAAGATGCCCCTGTCCCTCCGGACCTCTCGGTCCCTAACTGTGACTGTGGTTTTCCGGCCGACGTGTTTCAATCGAGACATCCAGACACAACGGCGCTTTTGATATCGGAGCCGGTTGGCTCAATTTAGACCTTTGGCTTAACCGTCGTTGAGCCGACGCTTTTTAGAGTAGTTGGGATGGATACCTCTAGGCCTCCGCACTTTGACGGCACTAACTTCCCCTATTATAAAGCTAAAATGACTTGCTACCTTGAGGCGGTTGATTTGGGTGTTTGGAGAGTCACTCGTGATGGGATGAAACCCATTAAGAATCTCGATAAACCCACGAAGAGTGAAGAAAAGGAAATTCATTTCAATGCTAGAGCTAAAAATTGCTTGTTTGAATCATTTAGTATGGATGTGTTTAACCAAGTGTTCACTTTAAATACGGCACATGAAATTTAGTTAAAACTCCAAGAGCTCCATGACGGCACAAGTAATGTTCGTGAGCAAAAACATTGTCTAGCTAAGCAAAATTATGATTCCTTTACGATGAATGATGATGAGCTTGTTCGTGATATATATTCTCATTTGAATCTAATTATCAATGAGCTCTATTCAATCGGATTAACAAAGCTAGATGATGTAGACATCGTGAGGAAGATCAATGACCACAAAAGAAATATGCAAGCATCATCACCATCCTTCACAACATGGAGGACTTGAGCCCCATGACCCCGGGCATAGTCATTGGCAAGATAGTGGCATTTGAAATGTCACATAAAATGGGTCAAGAATAAGCCTCTTCATCGAGCAAAGGCAAAGCTCTCGTATGTAGCGAAAAAATGAAGATGAAGGGCAAACAAGTTGAGACAAGCTCAAGCTCAAGCTCCTCAAGTGAAGATAAAGAAGAAGATGAGGATGATGATGACGAAGAAGATTCAAGTGATGATCAATCTTCCTCCTCCACCTCCGACCTTGATGAAGAATCAATCAAACTTATCAACAAGGTGGAGAAGATGATCCAAAGGCTCAATGTCAAGGGTGTGCCCATCCAAATTCAAGATATCATCTTCACTAATCAAAGAAATGAGCAAAGAAAGAGAGGATGCTATGGATGCGGCGAATTGGGGCACTTTGTGGAAGTTTGTCCAAATATGCCCACACCCAAGATAAAGAAGAAGGCATGCAAGAACCAAGCCCTCACATCAATAAGGTTATGGGATGATTCTTCAAGTGAAGAAGAACACCATCACAAGAGGCGAGGGCGCAAGCATTCATCATCAAGCTCTTCTCATATGTGCCTTATGGCATGAGGTAATGAAAGCTCATCCTCTAGTGAGAGTGATAGTGATGATGAAATGCAGTCTTATGATGAAATTGTGCAACAAAATCTTAATTATGCTAAAGTGTGCACTAGCCAACAAAAGAAGCTTGAAAAATTAAAAGGGAAGCTAGATAGTTTACAAGAAGCATATAAAACTTTGCTTGAACAATTTGAGAACTTTGCTAATCTCAATGTTGAACTATCTACTAAAATTGAGAAACTTGAGGCTAGTGCAACAACAAATGCATGCACAATCAATGATGAGCAACTTGTAAAGAAAAATGAAAAATTAAAAGAAAAGTTAGCTAGCTCACAAGATGCTTATAAGAGCCTCTTTGGTAGGGCTCCTGCAGGGGCTTCAGCTCTGGCTTCTACAGGAGCTGTGCCAAACGCCTGTTTTGGAAAGGGCTCCGCATGGGGAGCCGGTCAAGAGCCAGAGCTATTTTTTGCCTGCGTAGGAGAAGCCTCAAAAACGAGCTTCGCGCGGCTCCTTGCTGTGGGTTCACGTCGTCTAGTGCGAAGGAGCCGTTTTGCCAAATGTTTTCCAGAATGGCTTCAGCTCCTCTAGAGGAGCTGCTCCTTCAGAGGAGCCAGAGCCAGAGCCATTTTCAGAGGAGCCAGAGCCCTGCCAAATAGGCCCTAAAAGTTTGCTTGCTAAAATGGAAATCATGTGCAAACATTGTGATGAGCTAACTAATAAAGTTGCTAATCTTGAAGCCGTTAGTACAAGTCCCACCAAGGCATCTAAAAGAAAAAGTTCTATCTTTAACATGTCTAAAAGGGATGCCTCTACTTCTTGTAATGATTTATGTTTAGACTCATCTTAGTGCAACCAAGTTTGTGTTGAGAAAGTTGTTGTAGATACATGCATACAAGAGGTTGCAAAGGAGAATGAGCAACTCAAGCAAGAAGTAGCTCGCCTCACCAAGGACTTGACTCAAGTGAAAGGCAAGGCGAAGCAAGCCCAACTTCATCAAGATAACACCATCAAGGGAGTGAAGAAGCTTGATGAAGGACAAACCGTAGTTTGCTGCCTATGCCACAAGGAAGGTCACAAGTCCTATGAGTGCAAGGTGAAGAATGGGGGAGGAGCAAAGAAGAAAGAGAAGAAGCAAACAAGCAAGCTCTCCAACACCTACACCAACAAGGTAGACAAGAAGGCCTCCACACCATACTTGTTAAGGAAGAAGAAAAATGATAAGGTGGTGGCCATCAAGGTGAACAAGCAAGCCAACAATGGGGTCAAACGCTTTTGGGTGCCAAAGGAAATTATTTCCAACATGAAGAGCACCAAGAAGTTTTGGATCCCGAAAGGAAAGTGAGAAGTCCAAGGGACTTCGAGGAATTTGGAGACTTGGCAAAGTATGGGTGTATTTCATGGGGTGCATCATGATGGACAAAATCATTGCCAAGTGGGTTAGTGAATACTATGGACCCAAATTCCCCTTTCCATGTTTGGTAACTAGATTCGATTTCCTTCAAGTAGTATCAATTTGCATTTCTTACAAGTGGTATTTCTTACAAATTGGTATATTTAAGCATCTAGTTACTTTTCATGCCTATATTTGCATTTGCATGCTTATATCTTTTGTCATGCATACACTAGGTATATCTTATGGTAGGCTTGCTCAGTTTCATTCTTAACCCTTGGAGCAAACCTACATGGTTTAAAATTGTTTAGGAGCACGACACATAGCTTGTCTTTTGATTGTTCATCTAATATGTGCCAAAGTCCAAATTGTAGATAATTTCTCCCGAATATCATCTTCGAAAATGATTCTCACATTCATGAGATGTCATCTTTCAAGTGGTATTATTGATTCTAAAATCAATGTGCATGACTTCTACAAGTATCCCACACTTGTGTGCACAAATTTAGGGGGAGGTTACTCTACAAGTTGGATACTTTAAGACTAACACCTTTTCAAGCTTATCATGTGTGTAGTAGTCTCATTGCAAGGAGAATGGAGTCTCCGGAGTTAAGCATCATACTTCAAATATCCACCACCTATTGCAAGTGGTAGAAATCATATTGGTTTCCACATGTGATATTTCTAAACTGATATCGTCATGTTGATTTCATTTTTATATTTATATGCTTTCTCCATGCATTATATAGATTAAATTCCCTTGAGCAATAATTTGCCAAATATGCATATGCCTTGCTTTCTACCATATGTATGTATATATTTAGAGGGAGCTTAATCTATATAATGTGAGAGTCAAATTTTATGACCTATTCCACCCTCCACATAAAGATCACAAAGTTTGACCCTACCTTATGCTACTAATGTCTTCCTTTTCGATGTTTGATTCCAACGAGGGAGAATTTAGATGTGGCAGAACCGCCTAATCTAATGCCTCCCAGGAGTGCTTGTCTTCCATTAGATACTAAGCATCCAAAGGAGAACACTAAATTACTCGATTCCGTCAGGCACACCCCAGGGGAGAACCTAAAAATCCACATTTTTGTCATCAGGATCACAAATGAGAGAATAAAGCTTACATCATTCTGAACCATTTCTTACATCACTTTTAATACAACATCAGAGTATACTATTTATTAATATAACAGCGGAATGAGATCATATTATCAGAGTTATGAATAATTTAATTGAACAGCGGAATATAAACATGTGATCAGGATTACAGCGGAAATGAATATCTAATCATGACATGATGAAGTATTGATATATAAACTACGACAATAGATTATGAAACTTTCATTTATAAAAGCATTTGGTGAAAGTTATAAGTATCAACTACGATTGCAGCGTAAAGGAATCCTCGCTGAGCCCACCAGGAGGTATCCACACACAAGAGTTAGCTCAAGCATCCACCTGTCACCTGCAATAGGGGGAATAAAACCCTGAGTACTCAATTGTACTCAGCAAGACTTACCCGCTAGGAGGAAAGAAAAGACTTCAAGGATATGCAAGGCCATCTGGCTTGTGGGTTTATTACAATTGCCTGAAGCATTACTAAGCGTGCGTCCTTGTATTCGATTTTTATTAATAGCCGCATTGGTTCATTAACTAACCATTCTATGTAAGCACCTGTGCTACTTTCAAGCAGGTGGTAAGCAATCAGAGTTCATTTTTCCATTCCATCTTTCATCTTTCAGTTCTTACTACGATGCTAAACCGTAGACAAGCCATGCCGGATTTCTTGGCAATTCATGAATCAATGCCCTCAACTAGGTACCCTAAAAACACACGCCCCGCTTGTACCCCAGGCACAAGCAGGGCCAACCCATCACTCTCCTGTCCTGGGTGTCCAGGTCCCTGTCCAAACTGGGACTCCAAGCCCCTGCCCCTGAGTCTCGGACTTAGTGCGGTGCAAGGACCTCCTCCACCAAAATAGAACCCTGACAGTCGGTCTGGAAAGAGCAGGATCCGCGACAAGAGAGCAACAAGTCTTCCAAGTACCCATACACAAGTATGTGCTCGGGATAATAAGTCTGTGACCTACCTAGAGCCTTATGCAACAATCAGTCCTTAACCGACCAGACAGGGAAACAGTGTAACCAAGCTATGCCCTGAGTCCACGGTGACACAACTTCTTACACCCACCAATACCCAAACCATATCCCTGCCTGGTCACCATTTTTCCTTTCCACCATTTATATTTTCCAAGTGATAATAATACAATAATATATTTCCTATCTCTCGCGAGTGATAGGCGATCACTCGACTTCTACCAGAGTCCTATAGCATAGCAATCTACATGATCCTGTCATACTAGTAAGACTCATAGGATAAAGATATATTTATGCAAGTGGGTTTCACTCAACTCCTTAAAACTTAATGCACAAATATAATTTAAACTGCAGAAAGTAGGGGTTATGCACCGGGGCTTGCTTGGGTAAGATATATATTAAAAGTTAGTATCTGCATCTTCAGATCATCCACCATCAACTAAATAGAAAGTCCATTGCATCATTTCCTAGAGAGAATACCATTACACCATCTTTAGATTCCCAATCATCCTTCAATTGATCCGTTGATCCATCATCGGACCTATATGAGATGTAATGCGATGCAAATGCAAAGACATAATTAATCGACTGCAATCATGACTCGTAAAGTACGATTTACGCCTCTCAAGTTGACGGCTAGTTCTAATGACGACCGTACTAGGCTACATATACACGCTGTCAGATAAGACATTATTTCCCAATAATTGTTTAGTTATATAAACCCAATGTGTTTCTTTATTTCACTCTTTCAATTTAATCTTTATTCGAAAAAGGGCATCATTATTTATCTAGCAACTAATTATTCTGAAGCTACAAAAATTACAGTGAGTACCTAATCTTGCTAGGAGCCTACTGTATAAATTTCAGATTCCATAATATTACCAATTTATCATGGAAATTCCTATAAGTTTATATTTTGCAATATCAAGTGCCTTAAATTAATTATATAGCTTCCAAGAATATTATCAGACTGTGTGAACAAAATATACTAACAGGTAGATCATGATTTTAGAGACTCAACAAAACTAGTTTTACCATTTTTTGGATTCTTATACCATTTTATATTGATTTACAATTTAACCTAGAAACCGATTTTTGAAAAAAACATTTCACAAATGGAAAGGGCCGGCGGCCACTAACTGGCCCAGCGGCCCAACGTTCACGCGCGGTCCAGCACAGGGGCGAGCGGCACCAGTGGCCCAAGCGGCAAGCGGCCAGTGGCCCAGCAGCGCGGCGCCAGGCCCAGGGGCAGGTAGCGTGGGCGGCCTAGGCGGCACGCGAGCGGCCCACTAGCCAGCCCACGTGGCCAAGGCAGGCCGGCCCAGCGCTAGGACGCGGCCCAATGCTGGGACGAGGGCACAAGCAGCCTAGTCAACTGGCAGCACCAGCCCACACATGGCGAGCACGGCCCAACACGGACTGCGGCGATACATTTAGCGAGAAGGCCCCCGGTTTAACCCAAAACTAACTCGCAGTGCAACCTATACTGTTCATGTGAGTCATGTATTCGCAGTAAAGACCTTGTATAAAAATTCTGCTTGGATTTATACCCTCACTTCATCTTCTTCAGACAGAGGAGAAGAGGAGGTCCGGCCGGGCGCTGCAGGACGTCTCCACGGCGGCATCGGCGGCGCGCAGCAACGCGGCTGCGGGGCACGACGGCCGGCGAGGTGGTGGTGCGGGGTGATGCGAAAGGGTAGTGTGGCTACTGCAGTCTGGCTGAAGGGTGCCCAGAGCAGCAGGCCATGGTGTGGCCGCACAGGAGGCGCGGACACCGAGGCAGAGCACGGCAGGCGGCGAGACCGGCTCTGGTGGCAGCGGACCGGGGAAAGGCGGTGGCGCTGCTGTGGGTGGGAGCTGGCATGGCAGGCGCCGACGCGCCAAGGCAGTCAGAGGGAGAGCAAGCTGGGGAAAAAGAGCAGAGCTGGGTAGCGGCTCTGGCGCAGAACAAGAGAGCTTCACGCGTGGGGGGGAGAAAAGGCCAAGGCGACACGGGCGCCGTGGAGCTACGGAGGTAGCGCTGAGGCTTGCGCGCACAGTGGCCGGTCGCTGAGGGTGCTCGGGAGGACGGCGCGGGCAGTGCGGCTAGCAGCGTGAAATAAAAAGGCGAGGGCCTGAGTGAGTTCGGCCGAGCACGTGGTCTGGTCGACGAAGGCGCGTCGGTTAGCAAGGACAGCACCAAAAAGTTGTGCATGCACGCGGTCAAGTGCAATAGTGCCACGACAGGCAACGCGATGACGTCGAGAATAGGGTGAGGTAGGCGGTTCATGCAGCAAGGAAGCAGCAGCGACACGGAGGTGACCCGGCCTAACTTTGTCTAGGCGTGTCGTGACTGAGACGGATAGCAGGGCAGCAACGGAGCGTGACCCAATAATCCGCTAGCTTACTATTCTATGCGGTCAGTATTTTATAGAGTGCAGACTAGTATGACTTTGCACCAGAGAACTGAGTACAAGAAGCTAGCTAGAGTCGGCAACACAATAAAAATAGGTCCTGGCGATTGTGCACATGCTGGACGTAGGTAGTTGGAGGCTTAGAGCTTAGCTTGGCAGATGTAGAGGATACAACTGTACAAGTAAAGGCAGACAGGGACAACACCGAGGCAGGCAAGGTCAGAGACAAGATAGGGACGTGAGAACTCATGAATTGGAGCTTTACTTCGCCGGCCACGGAGACAGCAGAGGCAGCACGACATGGTTGGATGTGTGCATGCACTTGCTTGCTTGCTGAGTGCACATGCGCCCGATGCGGGTACTGCTGCCGGGTAAGAGCTGCTGATATTTGTTGTTTGCTCTAGAATGATGCGACGGAAAGCAAGGCAGAGAGCAAAGAAAAGAAAAAGCGAGAAGCAGTCAGTCAACTTATATAGTCAATCGCTACTAGTATAGCTGAGTACGTTTGCCCTTTCTTCTAATTCTTTGTTTTAGAGTTTTCGTCGTAACGTGTGTGTGTGTGTGTATATATATAACGGTTTATTTGCAACGTCTAGGCGGAAAATTTCAGCAAAGCTCAAATTTAAATTTGATTCAACAGCTATATATATATATATATATCGTTCTATTTATTAATGGATTTTATTTTATTTATAAAAGTTGCTTTTTATGCTTAATCTAATAGAACAAACCGTTCGCTATCGATTGGCAAAAATCGTTGTTCGACATTCCTGAATATCTTTACACACTGAGTAATCTAACTTGAGCGTTGATTCGAGTCCGTGAAACTAAGTCACTCAAGATTCGCTTATCGCCTCAAGTACGTTTTAAATTAAAAACCCGAGAATTCATTTTAGAAATTTTTCTTAGTCCTAAATCGCGGTGCTAAACAAGCTCGTAACACCAGAGGTGTTACAACCACCCCCCTTAAAAAGAACCTCGTCCTGAGATTCAAAGCTGGAACCAGAAAAGAGGAAACGCAATTACATTTCGTAGATCAGGGGTTACGCGAAAGGTTACATGACTTCGAATACTAAACCACACAAGGATTTAGAGATACATGGCTAAGAGCAACCTGATACAACCGAGACTTACTCCAGAAGTCGAGATAGACAAGGACAATGGAGAAACAACAAGAAGATGATTATCCAAAACATGGCGTAGCACCAACAGATCCAGAAACAGTCGACTGAGAAGTAAAATATCGTGAACCCTAAGATTGACTACCCAAAAGAGAACTTGAACTTCTTCGACGAACCGGATCCTTTCTTCTCCTCAGATTACACCATCACCTCAGACTGATGAACCAAATTCCTCGGATGATGACTAGATTTCTTAGCTCTACTCCGAATGCGAGGGAGATGGGGATGGAGAAGAAGAGCAAGGACCAAGGGTATTTTATAGAGGCGAACGGAGGTGGGGGGACAACACATTAAAGGTGGAGACATCATGGATGGGATACACAAACAATGCATGTTGTGGAGATAAGGTCGGACATGTTGCGCTCCCTGCGCAAGCGGTAGAGGGGGAAATATAGGAGAGGAGAGGGGAAGGGGTCCGCTCGACAAGGCAGGTGTGCGGGCGGTCGTGTCACCAAAAGAAGAAAGAAAGGAGAGGGAAGGGGGGGTTCCATGCGGGGGACGAGGCATGAGAGTCGAGAGCCGACCGGATGCTGGGAAAAGGAGAAACGCGCAGTGCACAAAGACGGCGAGCACGGCACGATGCCGCGGCCATGCGAAAACAGGGTGCTATAGGTCCCGACATAGGCGGCGTTCGCAGGGCAAGCAGCGAAGTAACCCAGCATGTGTAGCACGGTCAACTAAACATAGGGCTTGGGACATGACATCCACTCAGACTTTTCAATTACTCCTGACTATCCATTGCCAACTTTCCTTACTACTCTTCTTTTGCTTTCCTTTACTCGACCACATCCGTCTTTCATGTAGACTTAGATCATGCCATACTTTCTTCAAAACCACCTCCTCTTGCTTACTCTGAGAGAGCACTTCTGCATCAACCCGTTGTGGATTCCCCGTTTGAACACCTAAACATTTTCAAGGAAATTATTTGTAGCAAAAGTGGTATGGCGGTGTAACTTGATAAAGATACTTGGTCAACGACCTCAATACCAGCGCGTGCCGAGCAGCGTCACCATGTGGTAGCTATTCCATAGGGTGCCCTCGGTTTCGTCGTGGCATCATAAGCTTTTAACTAGGTAACTATTACCAACTTACACGCAATGAAGGCAGTGGGGTCATAGACCACAGAGTAAGGGGAGTATTGTAAGGGAAAATTCAAACAACAAAGGTTCCCTTCACAACAAGGGACAAGGAATTCAAATCCAATGGCGAATTTGGTTTAAAGATATTCAAGTGTTATGTTGAGACATCCATAATTAGTTAATACAGTGTCCAATGTTTTCCAATCATGGCTGGTCTACTGATATCTGAATGGCAACTTCTCTAGTAACCCATTTAATATCACTCTTGGCAGCTTTAAGCACGTCTAACAAAACTTAAGGTAGAGGAACGCAATAAACACAACAAAATAAAATGCATGTTCCAACAGTCTTATACGGGTACAACATATAGGCATCCAATTCCCATTCATGACATAGCTTTCCCTATGGTCGGACGATCTCAACAACTACGGACGACAACAATGGCAAGAGTACCATATGGAGGACAGCGACGAAATGCACTACTACTATGGGTACAGCATTACAAGGCAACTAATCTACATCTTCTCGTAGCAATGGCTGAGTGAGAGGAACCAAGGGTTCTACTTCTAACACTTCCGACGGTGGAGGTGCTGGCGGTTCTACATCATCGGTTCTCCTTCTTTCAGGCGAGTGGATAGGGATTCCCTCCAAGATCGGGGCATCCTACCTATCAACAGCCAGTGTCCTCTGCCTGGCCCTAGTGAACAGATAGGCCTCACCCAACTGATGGACATGCCGGTCTTTAGCCTCCTTCAAAACTTCCTCTATGATAGCCTCCCAACTCTTAGCAGCTGCCGCACTGGCATGCGCTTCGGCGAGCTGCACCTAGAGCATCCGGTTGAAGATCTCAGCTTCCTCGGCTCGATGGAGGCAGCTCCTCAGTTCCAAGGCTTGCCGGTCATACTGCTCATCCAGAGCAAGTAGGTACATGGTCAAGTGCACCATGGTAGGACTGTCCTCTAGCGCATCCCACCCTTGCAGAGCCTCCATGCAGGCCTTCCATGCCCACCGATTCTTGTCCAAAGGAGGAAAGAACCGCATTGGGGTACGGGCAATGGGCTCCTCATAGATCTGGTAGAGGTACCGCAAGGCTTTGTGGGCCACAACCTAGTAGGTGTCGGTGAAGCTACACCTAGTTGCGGTCACAATCTAGGCTTCAGTGATGTTGGGGAACTCTTCACTCTTCCCAATATAGACGGTAACCTCACACCGATCGGTGCCATACTTCTCATACTCACGACCCTCATACTTAGGACAATCTTTGACTCTAAGCTTTTGTAGGGTGGCATGCAGGATTTGGAGAAAACCCTCAATGTTCAGGCAGTAGGTACTAACCTAGGCTCCTGCCATTCCTGGCAGTGGTGGTGAGGAAGGCTAAGCAAAAAGCTGGCTCAAGGAAAAGCTAAGAGAGCTAAAGTATGCCGAGTGGTGATACCGAGGGCTAAGTCAGGCTCTGCTTATAAAGACAGAGCGTTCAGTGGTCCTAGCGTAGTCCACTAGGGTTCCCACGTGAGATCACTATGAATGAATCGACCAAATTTTGTGCGTTCAAGGCGAGCGACGTCCGAGGCCATTACTGACTAGTACGACTGCAGGGCAAGGGTCTGACAAGAGCATAGAAAAGAGGTACGGGGAGACGTGGGTCTCGATAAGCATGAACCATAGGCGAACGCGAAACACGAAGCCACAGTGCAGACCTAACTCAAGAACAGGAACAAGCCATTCATGCACAATACGACATGCGTGACATCTATGGATGGCGTATTTACCAGCAATACGGGCGCTACAATGCACAAACGGGATATGCATGAATGCACGTCCTATATGTCCTTCCACTATTGCTAACATATAGGGCAACCGTTCTCAAATTTTTTTGGCACATCATTCTCTCCCTGTAACTAGTCGATACTATCGGACTATGCTCGAGTCAGTGTACCTGCAGGAAAAATTGATTAAGCCTACCTAAGTCAGCAGAGTGCCATCTATCCTGGATACATAACCATAGTAATAGGGCTACTTATATAACTCTGCATACAAACGTCCTAACTTTTTGTAAAAATGGGTTATCAAATTTTAGTTTAGAAAAGGTTTTTGAAGCCTTATTTCCCCATTTGCGCTCTGATACCACCTGTGGCAGAACCGTCTAATCTAATATCTCCCAGGAGTGCTTGTCTTCTATTAGACACTAAGCACCCAAAGGAGAACACTAAATTACTCGATTCCATCGGGCACACCCTAGGGGAGAACCCGAAAATCCATATTTTTGCCGTCAGGATCACAAATGAGAGAATAAAGCTTATATCATTCTGAACCATTTCTTATATCACTTTTAATACAACATTAGAGTATAATATTTATTAATATAACAGTGGAATGAGATCATATTATCAGAGTTATGAACAATTTAATTGAACATCGGAATATAAACATGTGATCAGGATTACAACGGAAATGAATATCTAATCATGACATGATGAAGTATTGATATATAAACTACAACAACAGATTATGAAACTTTCATTTATAAAAGCATTTGGTGAAAAATATAAGTATCAACTACGATTGCAGCGTAAAGGAATCCTCGCTGAGCCCACCAGGAGGTATCCACACACAAGAGTTAGCTCAAGCATCCACCTGTCACCTGCAACAGGGGGAATAAAACCCTGAGTGCTCAATTGTACTCAGCAAGACTTACCCGCCAGGAGGAAAGAAAAGACTTCAAGGATATGCAAGGCTATCTGGCTTGTGGGTTTATTGCAATTGCAGGAAGCATTACTAAGCGTGCGTCCTTGTATTCAATTTTTATTAATATCCGCATTGGTTCATTAACTAACCATTCTATGTAAGCACTTATGCTACTTTCAAGCAGGTGGTAAGCAATCAGAGTTCCTTTTTCTATTCCATCTTTCATCTTTCAGTTCTTACTACGATGCTAAACCGTAGACAAGCCGTACCGAATTTCCCAGTGATTCGCGAATCAATGCCCCCAGCTGGGTACCCTAAAAACACATGCCTCGCTTGTACCCCAGGCACAAGCAGGGCCAACCCATCACTCTCCTATCCTAGGTGTCCAGGTCCCCGTCCAAACTAGGACTCCAAGCCCTTGCCCCTGAGTCCTGGACTCAGTGCGGTGCAAGGACCTCCTCCACCAAAATAGAACCCTGACAGTCGGTCCGGAAAGAGCCAGATCCACAACAAGAGAGCAACAAGTCTTCCAAGCGCCCATACATAAGTATGTGCTCGGGATAATAAGTTTGTGACCTGTCTAGAGTCTTATACAACGATCGGTCCTTAACCGACCAGATAGGGAAAACAGTGTAACCAAGCTATGCCTCGAGTCCACGACGACACAACCTCTTACACCCACCAATACCCAAATCATATTCCTGCCCGGTCACCATTTTTCCTTTCCACCCTTTATATTTTCCAAGTGATAATAATACAGTAATATATTTCCTATCTCTCACGAGTGACAGGCGATAACTCGACTTCTACCGGAGTCCTGTAGCATAGCAATCTACACGATCCTGTCATACTAGTAAGATTCATAAGGTAAAGATATATTTATGCAAGTGGGTTTCACTCAACTCCTTAAAACTTAAAGCACAAATATAATTTAAACTGTAGAAAGTAGGGGTTATGCACCAGGGCTTGCCTGGGTAAGATATATATTAAAAGTTAGTATCTGCATCTTTAGATCATCCACCATCAACTAAATAGAAAGCCCATTGCATCATCTCCTGGAGAGAATACCATTACACCATCTTCGAATTCCCAATCATCCGTTAATTGATCCGTTGATCCATCATCGTACCAATATGAGGTGCAATGCGATGCAAATGCAAAGACATAATTAATCGACTGCAATCGTGACTCGTAAAGTACGATTTACGCCTCTCAAGTTAACGGCTAGTTCTAACGACGACCGTACTAGGCTACATATACACGCTGTCGGATAAAACGTTATTTCCCAATAATTGTTTAGTTATATAAACCCAAGGTGTTTCTTTATTTCACTCTTTCAATTTAATCTTTATTCAAAAAAAGGGCATCATTATTTATCTAGCAACTAATTATTCTAAAGCTACAAAAATTACAGTGAGTACCTAATCTTGCTAGGAGCCTACTATATAAATTTCAGATTCCACAATATTACCAATTTATCATGAAAATTCCTATAAATTTATATTTTGCAATATCAAGTGCCTTAAATTAATTATATAGCTTCCAAGAATATTATCAGACTATGTGAACAAAATATACTAACAGGTAGATCATGATTTTAGAGACTCAACAAAACTGGTTTTACCATTTTTTGGATTCTTATACCATTTTATATTGATTTTAGCGGCCTAACATTCACGCGCTGTCCAGCGCAGGGGCGAGTGGCACCAGTGGCCCAAGCGGCAAGCGGCCAGTGGCCCAGCAGCGCGGTGCCAGGCCCAGGGGTAGGCGGCGCGGGCAGTGGCCCAGGCGGCACGCAAGCGGCCCACCAGCCAGCCCACACGGCCAAGGCAGGCTAGCCCAGCGCTGGGATGCGGCCCAACGTGGGGACGGGGGCGCAAGCGGCCCAGTCAACCGGCAGCACCGGCCCACGCGCGGCGATCGCGGCCCAACATGGACTGCGGTGGTACATTTAACGAGAAGGTCCCTGGTTTAACCCAAAACTAACTCGCAGTGCAACCTATACTGTTCATGTGAGTCACGTATTCGCAGTAAAGACCTTGTATAAAAATTCTACTTGGATTTATACCCTCGCTTCATCTTCTTCAGATAGAGGAGCAGAGGAGGTCTGGCCGGGCGCTGCAGGACGTCACCACGGTGGCATCGGCGGCGCGCGGCAACGTGGCTACGGGGCACGGCCGCCGGCGAGGTGGTGGTGCGGGGCGACGCGGAAGGGCAGCGCGGCTGCTGCGGTTCGGCTGAAGGGCGCCCGGAGCAGCGAGCCACGGCGTGGCCGCACGGGAGGCACGGACACCGGGGCACAGCACGGCAGGTAGCGAGACCGGCTCTGGTGGCAGTGGACCGAGGAAAGGCGGCGACGCTGCTGCAGGTGGGAGCGGGCATGGCGGGCGCCGACGCGCCAAGACAGTCAGAGGGAGAGCGAGCTGGGGAAAAAGAGCAGAGCTGGGTAGCGGCTCTGGCGCGGAACAAGAGAGCTTCACGCATGGGGGGGAAGGCTAAGGCGACATGGGCGCCGTGGAGCTGCGGAGGCAGCGCTGAGGCTTGCGCGCATGGTGGCCGGCCGCTGAGGGTGCTTGGGAGGACGGCACGGGCAGTGCGGCCAGCGGCGCGAAATAAAAAGGCGAGGGCCGGAGCGAGTTCGGCCGAGCACGTGGTCTGGTCGGCGAAGGCGTGTCGGTTAGCACGGACAGCACCAAAAAGCTGTGCATGTGCGTGGTCAAGTGCAACAGCGCCGTGGTAGGCAATGCGACGACGTCGAGAATAGGGCGAGGTAGGTGGTTCGTGCAGCAAGGAAGCAGCAGCGACACGGAGGTGACCCGGCCTAACTTTGTCTAGGCGCGTCGTGACTGAGACGGACAGCAGGGCAGCGGCGGAGCATGACCCAATAATCTGCTATCTTACTATTCTATGCAGTCAGTATTTTATAGAGTGCAGACTAGTATGACTTTGCACCAGAGAACTGAGTACAAGAAGCTAGCTAGAGTAGGCAATACAATAAAAATAGGTCCTGGCGATTGTGCACATGTTGGACATAGGTAGTTGAAGGCTTGGAGCTCAGCTTGGCAGATGCAGAGGATACAACTGTACAAGTAAAGGCAGACAGGGACAACACCGAGGTAGGCAAGGTCAGAGACAAGACAGGGACATGAGAACTCATGAATTGGAGCTTTACTTCGCCGGCCACGGAGACAACAGAGGCAGCACGACGTGGTTGCATGTGTGCATGCACTTGCTTGCTTGCTGAGTGCACATGCGCCCAGTGCGGGTACTGCTGCCGGGTAAGAGCTGCTGATATTTGTTGTTTGCTCTAGAATAATGCGACAAAAAGCAAGGTAGAGAGCAGAGAAAAGAACAAGCGAGGAGCAGTCGGTCAACTTATATAGTCAATCGCTACTATTATCGCTGAGTACGTTTGCCCTTTCTTCTAATTCTTTGTTTTAGAGTTATCGTCGTAATATATATATATATATATATATATATATATATATATATATATATATATATATATAACGGTTTATTTGCAACATCTAGGCGGAAAATTTCAGCAAAGCTCGAATTTAAATTTGATTCAACAGCTATATATATGTATATCGTTCTATTTATTAATGGATTTTATTTTATTTATAAAAGTTGCTTTTCATGCTTAATCTAATAGAATAAACCGTTCGCTATCGATTGGCCAAAATCGTCGTTCGACATTCCTGAATATCTTTACGCACTGAGTAATCTAACTTAAGCGTTGATTCGAGTCCGTGAAACTAAGTCACACAAGATTCGTTTATCGCCTCAAGTACGTTTTAAATTAAAAACCCGAGAATTCATTTTGGAAATTTTTCTTAGGCCTAAATCACGGTGCTAAACAAGCTCGTAACACCAGGGGTGTTACATTAGATGGCCAAAAGCAAGCATTAATAATTTACAAGTGGTAATGGTCCAAGAAAGGGAGAATAGTAGATTATGGATTGCCTATGTAATGGGAAGAATTTGTAGGAAGTAAGGCTTAAATCCATAATGCCACATGGGGACATTTGCAAGGGCAATATAAGTTTTTATGTGGTATCCTTTAGTTTTACAAGTAGTATCTTTTAGCATCATATAATCTTGCCCCTTACATTGCATCCTAGCAAGTAGGTAGTTTTCAAATTTCAAAATTTTTATTATTTGCCTGCTTTGGTCGTGTTGTCATCAATCACCAAAAAAGGGGAGATTGTAAGGAAAATGGGCCCTTGGCCCATTTACTTTGGATTTTAGTGTTTGATGATCAACACAACCAAATTGGACTAATGAATTTGCAAGTGATTGTTTTGTAGTTTAATAGGATACAAGACATGACTTAGACGAAGGCAACATAATGATCCAATGATCAACACCATAAGCAAGACCTTAGAAGCACAAGAGAAGACTCAAGATATCAAGCAAAGTCCAAGCATGAAGATAGGAACCAAGCCGTACGCAAGATCGTGAAGAAACGAGCTCACAGAAGTGACCGAACGCTGGAGAAAAGTGACCGGACGCTCCGATCAAGAGGCTCGGTAGATCGACCGGACGCAGGACAATAAAGTCCGGTCGAGTACAGAGAGGTTCTAGAGCGGCGAAAATACGACCGAACGCGTCCGGTGGCATGTGACCGGACGCTGGCAGCGTCCGATCAGTTGATCGCGGATCTAATGGTCAGGACGACCAAACGCATCCGGTCAGGACGTGATTTGCGTCCGGTCAGTAGCAGAAAAGCAAAATTTCGTCCCTAATGGCTACTTTCTCAGTGGGGCTTATAAATAGACCCCCCAACCGGCCATTTGAGTATAGTGGAGCTGAGGAAACATATCAAGGGTGTTGATACACCATTTTAGTGATCTCCACTTGTATAGTGCTTAGAGTTTCATTAGGTGATTAGCGTAGGTGCTTAGATTTTTAAGTTACCTAATTCATCCCCCCCCTCTTAGGCGTCGCGGTCCCCTATAGTTACATTATGTGCCAGTGAGTGATTGAAAGCCTTGTTATTTTCGTTGCCTAATTTTAAATGTAATAAAATCACGTTACTAACTGGTTACATTTTATATATGAAGGGATTGGATGCATCGAGGACCATGCCGTAGAGGTGGGCCATGCAAGGTTTTAGGAAAAGAAGTTAGATGAGCACAGAACATGAGCTGGTCGCACCATTCAATCTCCGATTGTATTGGCCGATGATGGGGACGAGGATGACGACAACACTGCCAAGTTGAGCGATCTCATCGCTCTAGTGGAGGCAGGCTTCTAGGCAGAGGAGGATGAGGACAACACTGGCAGACTGAGCGAGCTCATCGCTCTAGCAGAGGTGAGCTTCTAGGCGGAGGAGGATGAGGACGCGTTCTTCTCTCATGTCGTAGAGGCCACAGATTAAGCAGATGTCGCTTACTACATGCGACAGGCAGATCAGGGCAATATAGGTGAGCCTAGCCACATGAACGAGGTGGAGGAGAACATGTTCTTGTCTTAGGCCATAGATGAAGCGGAGGCCGCTTACTATAGCCGACAGGCAGATCAAGGCAATATAGGTAAGCCTAGCCACAACAATGAGGTTGTGGTAGAGGATTGGTACTCGGACGACGAGTTGCTTACTCAATATGTTTTTGACTGAGGATTTAGGATTGGTACTCGGACGACGAGCATGCATGTATCGGATGTGCTGTATTTCATTATCCTGTCATCTACTAAACTTTTCATTGTGTCCCATTTGTCATGTATTTGATTTGAAGTTGTGATGCATTGTATCCATGTACTGAACTTTTCGGTTAGTTGGCACTTTAATTTGCTTGTTTTTAATTTTTACAATTCATAATTCTTTCTCTAATTTGGAATACACCAAATATGTTGTTGCGGGCTTCTAGGCCACTGCACCCCCAGCCATGGCGTGGCAAGGCCGCCGCACCCCCAGCCATGGCACGATGGTCATTGAGGCATTTTTTCGACTTAAGTTCACTAGCAGGGCAATCCTTTGACTTGTGCTGCGTTGCCACGACGGTTTAAAAAAAAACCGAGAAAACTTCAAGTTCGACAAAAGTAATGAATACATATACCACTTGGTAAGTTCAACATAAGTGGCACTACCATATAAGTTCGACATGACAAGATAAGTCCAACATAAAGTACATGGGTCAGCATACATGTTCCATAGGTTTGACAATATAAGTTCATCAATACATAAGTTCCACAGGACTAGGCATACATGTTCCATAAGTATATGGGTCCAAATACTAGTCCATCATGTCCACCTAAACTACTACTACCCAGGAGTGTAGGGGTACTGCGGACGCCTCTGTCTTCTCGGATGTGAAGGCAGCACGTTAGGGGTGAACCCAACGTCGGTGCGGTCATGCTGGCGGTACACCCGGTGGTACTACTGAGTGTAATTAGTACCCTGCAATTACAATATAGACATCATTACTTACAATGTTGAAGTCATTGACACGTATATGGCGAAAGGTTGTTTCAAGTACCTGTTCCTCGAACTATGTAGGAAACGGTGCATCACCAAGCTAAGACATCCCAATCTCATTGTAGTTATCCTCCTCGTCCTCATCCTCCTCATCCTCATGCTCTGCTGGACCCTTGCCTTCACGGATGGGAGTACGAACAGAAGAGGTCTTAGTAGCCATCGTGTTGGACGAATCGGCTGTTGTCAGCAAAGTGCTCAAGCGTAAGGGACTAGACAGCGCTAGGTCATAGGGCATCTCCCACGGAGTATCCACGTAGTTGAGCTTCTAGGCCAGCTTCCTGTAGCTCCTTCTCACTTTTTGCAAAAAAGATGACACAGATGAATGAGGCATGGAACCATTTAACCATTGTGATGCCTTTGGGAATAGAATGTACATCGACAAAGATGTGTAGAATGCCGTGCTGCTCCCCTCTAGCCTCGTGAAGTCGCATGGCTGCTTCGTTGGAGAGACTTGCCAACTGTGTTGCCTGTGTACACAATCGTGGTAAGTTTGTATCACTACAATTCATTGGAACTCCGACGTCCACTTGTATTGAAATTCAAATTTCTTACCACGTATCTCTATAGCGGGGCTCTCTCAAGTTGTGTGTCCATCCTTGTTGCATCGTCGTACACATCAGCGATGTCATCCTTGTTCTGGACCTAATCAATTGCCTTGTTAGTGTAGGGGGCATGGATATGTGTCTAGGTAGTCCTATGCAACCATTAGAGGTACACGTCAAAGTTGTGTTAGTCGTGCGGCGGTGTCTTGGCAATTAGGAACCTTTGCCTATTCTCCCAGTCCTGGATGTACTCGTGGTGCGTTATGGCCCAATTCTTCTCCTTGTACCTGTTCCTTCAATCATACCTACAATGAACACGTAAGTTAGTGGTTGTATGTATGCACATGACTGTTAAATGTTTATGTTATTGTCATCGCACCCATGCAAATTTTTGTTGGTTTAGTACAACGACGGTGGGCATGGCTGGAATCTCCAAAACTGCATGCACACCCTTATAGGGTACTGCATCTCGACCATGTGGAAGAAAATTAGTGGCATGTTACAAAGCCACTCCTCTGACTCTTCCTCAGTGCGAGGACTCAGGTAGCCCTCCAGCTCGAATCTAGACCAAGGACACCAACTCATCTGAAATTCAGGTAACTAAAGTTAGGTTTTTGGAATAATGAAAAACCAACAACACCAAATTGCATAATCAAAGTGGTCATGACCTTGTGTTGTGTTAGGACATCTAGCGTGTTCGAGTACTGCCTGTACCGCTGCTTGGGGTTCCCTCTCACTACCTCTGCTTCTTGCCAGATGTGCAGAGCACTCGGTCGTACATCAATGTGATTCCATGGCTGCATTGAACATAATAGCCAGTCACAAGTGCGGCATCAAGTTTCAGGTAAATAAAAAATCGATGCACTTACAGGTAAACGGTGAACAATGGGCCTCCCAACTGGCCATTGCTCATAACACCAAACCTATAGTAGGTGGGAGAAACCTCCTAGGTTGGCGCCTCCTGTAGTGCGACGGCAGGCAATGCACAACTGACGATAGGTCCATGCTAGGACCGTGCTGCCCTAGCTATACGCTCCTATGTTCTCCTGTGCCTGGCTCAGTATGTCTAGGAAGGCTCAGCTGATGGTGTTACCCGATGTGTCGGGGAACAGGAAGGCGTCTAAGAAGTGCCACAGCCACACTCTAGCATACCTCTCGATCTCATGCTCTAGAGCACCTGGGTGCAGCGGCGCCCCAAAGTTTTCTGTTATCCAGGCCGAACTGACACCGGATGTTTTCCTGAAGTTTTTAATAGACAATGGGAAATATGGATTGTCAAAATGAACTGACATCGTAGATTTACTTACTTTACTTTCTTAACATCCTCGTCCTCGGGTGGCCTTCTGCCACTAAACTGCTCGACCAAGTCCATCCAGTTATCGTTATCAAGGATCCCAGTCACTGGAAGACCCCCCAACCATAGACACAGAATCATCTTCATATCCTACATCGTGATAGTCATCTCGCCGTAAGGAAGGTGGAAGGTGTGGGTCTCTGGCCTCCACCTGTGGGTTTATAATTCATAAAGAGAAGTTTTACTTAAAACAATGAGGCAAATTAGTCCTGTAAAGTTGAACAAACTTGAATGAAATCTTACCTATCCACAGCTGCAGTGAGAAGTACAGGGTCGAAGATCGGTAGCCTAGTGTTGAAGACCCAGACGATCTCAAGGAAGCTGGCACGCCGTATGTGCTACTCGTATCGCTCGTCCTAGCGGTGCGGCTGGTGCGTGTGTAGTCTAAGAGGTAGCAAGGCCTCCTGAAACTCAGACAAGTGCTTCGCTCGGTGGTCCTTGTCATAGTGCACCCCAAGAAGGGGGTACTATGGATGATGATCCCCATCCTAGTTCAAATTTGAAATGGATGTGTTAGAACAAACATTAAGATTAATACTATATCATGGAACATTAGTGCATAAACACAAAGTAATGTAAAAGGAACATTAATAAAGTATTATGCAAAATGAGAGAATAAATGAATATCATAATTGGTGCTATATGTAAACAACAACATTAATAGAATATAATGTGTGCTATATGCACCTGCTGCCCTTGTCTTCTATGCCTGCTAGCCTTGTGACTCGGTTCTTTGCAAACAGAGCAAAGATTTCTGCCATGGGTCTCGTTGAAGTCTCCCCCATACTTGTCTTCATCGTATCCTCTCATAGCGTCCATGTCCCCCTTTAGTCGCTTCTTATTCCTCCTACCCTTCCCAACCTTCATTAGATCCCAGATGCGGCACATAGTCATAACCATGATAAGGGGGCCACTCTATTGGGTCAAGGTATGACTCAAACCTCCTCTCCCAAATACTAAGGGTGTTCGAACGGAGATACAAGGGTGACATATATGGCAGACCCTCTAAGTCATATCCGCGGACCCTACAGGCCATGATCGTGTGAGAGCAAGGGGCATGCATGATCTGAGGGACATTGCAACTACACTCTACTTTGTCAAGATCAACTCGGTAGTTTCGTCCACCATAATGTTCACCACCCAAGCTTGTGCCACCCTTTCCCCGTACACTAAAGACATGCCACCGAGGTCCATACGGCTTTGCGATATGCTGCTTGGCCAATTCCTCGGTCTCCTTCAAATGTTCTATTCCGGCCTTTCCAAATCGCCCAAGCTCAGCTATATTCATCCGTGCAAGTTCCCACCTCTTGACAAAATATTCGTTGCCCTTGTGAAAGGAGAACTCAACAATTCCAGACACAGATAATGATCGAACTCCGGTGAATACACGGTTGAAAGACTCTGACGAGTTGGTGGTCATGATGCCGTACCTGAAACCGCCCTCATCATATGCTAATGCCCACTTAGCCTTCTGTTCCATCTGCGCCTCTAACCAGGCCTTGCCCGCTTCATTTAGTATCTTGTCTAGTTCTCACTTTGTCTCCATGAACTGGTGTTGTGTACGTACACAATATAGAGCCTTTACCTTGTCATAAACCTCCTTCTTCCTCTGACGCCGCCAGAAATTAGTGGCAAAATGTCGCATGCACCATCTATGCACTAGAGGCGGGAACCCATCGATATGTTCACCTATAGCATTAAGAAGCCTTGGGTGATGGTCTGAGATCAAACATATAGTGCGAGATTGGCCAAACACTTGTACACGTAGAAGCCGCATGAACCATGACCATGATTCATTGTTCTCTTCCTCTACCAAAGCAAAAGCCATGGGTACTATCTGGTCCTCCGGATCAATAGCAGCAACCATCATCAATGTGCCCCTGTACTTTTTGTTTAGGAAAGTGCCATCAACAAGTACGACTGGCCGACAATACTGGAATGCATGTACTGTCTGTGTGAATGACCAGAACACACGATGCAGGACATGCCTCAACGAATCCTCGAAATACATCCCTCTGGTGTCTATAAACCATTTCAAGCTAAGGTTGTAGTAATGCATTGAACATAATATTCGGGGAACCCTGTTGTACGCTTCCTCCCAGCTACCCCAACGAATCACCAGGGCAATTTGCTTAGCACACCAAGCCTTTTCGTACTTCACATCATACTTAACAAATCTAGATATGGACTGTTGTAAGGAAGACACCAAAAAGTCGTTATTGTCATCAACGAGCCCCAATATACGACGGGCAAGGTAACGTGTAGTGAGCTGCTGATGATTTTCCTTCCCCTTATTTGATAGGCAAGTGTGGGGTTGGACCACTTTACTTGTCCTCCACTTATCATCACTCTGTCTCTTTCATGCATTTAACCTCCACATAGAACCATTTTTGCATAACACGCGGTACCTTAACTCCTGGCCCGAATGAGTGACGGTGTACGGCCTATGGTGATAGACAACATAATCTTGAAGGAACAACTTCATCTCTGACATTGTATTGAATATCATCCCCTTGCTAAGAATTTTATTCTCACTGTCATACAATGATTTCCTACACATCAGCAGACCGATGTCACAAACTGCCATATCCATCATGCTGACATCCCTATAGTTCGGAACGCCACTTTAAGGTACGTTCATCGACCTCAGTTGCATAAGCTCTATCGCTGTGTAAGGTGGTGGTGGCACGTACTGTTGTGCTTCGCTAATTCTACCCCATGAATCATAGGGGGTATCATCCTCTGGCAAATATGTGACTAGTCTACCCTGAGCTGGCATAGCATGAAGTACCTTAGTTGGTACTGGTAATGACATAGCATGAACCGGTACTGGCATGGCATCAACCGGTGTTGGCATACCATCTCTACCTCCTTGCTCATCATCCAAATCGTCTGAATCACTGCTAACTACATCACCGATCATGTCCTCCTCCTGCTCCTCCTCTTCCCGTTCAAACTCATTCACATCAAAGTCATTGCTTATACAGCCTACTGGAGTTGAATGAAGCTGCTCCTGCGTCAACTGACCGTCCAAATCCATAGTACCCATAGTTGGTTCCACATGGACCCCACATTTTTGTTGAGTACCACCGTCGAAGGACGGCCCCTCCTAGAGACCATGCATCCTATACCCATTCTCCACCACCACCTCAGCCATGTCCAGATTGGAACCTTGGATTACCCTATTGTAGCGGGACTAGTGAGCATGGTCGTGTAAGGGCATCAGCACATAGTGTGCCCTAGTTTTTCCACTATCAAACCTCCCCTTCAGTGTGAAATCACCGCCAAACTTTCCCTTCAAACGGACACAAAGATCGCTGAAGCTAGGAGGTTCATCAAACGATTCCAATTTTTCTTCCATATCCTCAAACATACCATCTTCTCTCCTAACACTTTCTCCGTAAAAAACACTAACACAACAATCTATCTACAAAAGCATTTCAACAAAACTTCATCAAGTCATCGAAATCATCGTGCCTACTAACTAATCTAGTTTTAATACCTATACTAACTAAGAAAACTAATTAATCTAATATTAATACCTATAACAACAATACTAACTAACTATACTAAATACAATAACTAAACTAATATTAGTACGTATACTAACTATACTAACTAATTGTATTAACCAACTATACTAACTAACTTCACTAACTATACCTATCTAGCTACTAACTACCTTCATTGACTAATTTTGAATCCTAACCCTAGCTAACAACAATTCTAGTGAAGCAACAAATGCACAAGATGATTACCTCGACAAACCACAGCGGGAGATTAGGGCTTACCCCAATCCACCTAAGGCGACGAGCTGGCCGCCGCCGGCAATGGCCGGCTGGCGGCGGGCTTCTCCTGCCGACCGGTGGCGGGCTTCTTCTGCGCCCAAAGTTAGAGGAGGGTTAAGGATAGGGGGTGGTAGGGGAGCGACGGGATGGGAAGAGAGGGAGAGAGGGAGTCCGTGCCGGCGACAGGGAGGGGAGGCGGCGCAGTGGGGACAGGGAGGGACTGAGAAAGGGAGCCGGTGGGATCACAGCTGGCGGCGGGTGAGGCGCGGTGGCGCGGGCTGGGCTGCGCGGCGGCGGGGGCTGTGCGGCGCGGAGGCGGCTGCTATGCGGCGCGAGGTGAAAGAGAGAGGGAGGAAAGAAACTGGTCCGCGGGCCTCTATTTGGCGCTCCCGTGCCCTGACGGGTGGCGCGTCACTGCCGCGCGCTGATGGGTGGCGCGTCACTGCCGCGTCCTGATCGGTGCCGCGGCAAGACCTGCCACGTTAGTGACCAGCGGGCCAGGACGTTGCCACCCCTGCCACGCCGCGCCATGCGAATAGGCGCATCCAAGAGTGTTACGCGCTGCCAACGTTTTGGGAGGCCGGGACCGGGAGACCACCACGTTCCACGTGATCAGCCGGGGCCGGCAGTGGCCTTCCTGCCCTCACATTTCTATCCCCTGCTGCATCTGCATCCAAGGCGATATGTAACATTTTCCTAGTAGTATCCTAGCAGTAAGTCTAGTGGAAACGAAACGGGACCTGTTTGCTGGACTTGATGAGTGATGACTGAATTTTTTTAACTACCATCCACCACCCAGATCGACGTGACATGTTTCGATTATCTTGTAGTCCTCCAACTAATTTCCGTGTTGGTTTAGCTAACAAGGAATTAATAAATATACTCCCGCTCATTGTCTGCTACCTGGAGTTGACAGTTCGGCAGTTTGGCAGTGCCCGTTTTCAGCTCTTGCCACTGGCGGTCGCTTTCTCTCTGTCCGTATAATGAAAAAGGTGCTTGGAAATGGAATACTACTATAGATTATATATATCACGGAGAAATCGACAAAATCACCAGTAATACTATAGTGTGCTGTCAAAGATACGATCTTCCTGTCTACTTGACTTGTGGAAAACTAGTAAACTACGATGGGAGAATGCAATGCTTCTGTTAAATACTCCTACTACTTTGTCAAAATCATCCTTGTTGCGGTCCATATGCATGCATGCGTGGGCGTGGTACGTCGACGTCCAAGTTTAGTGCACGGCGCTGCCTAGGAGTACATCCATTCCTGAGGAGGTTCGGCTGTGTTTGGATCAAGGAAGCGCACGGGAATTTTGGAGGAAATAAGTTTCCCGAGGAAAGGAAAGGAACGTTGTGTTTGGAATAAAAAGGAATGTTTCCTACCGTTCCAGAGGGACGACAATGATGTAGACGCAAAACACAGGAACCCGAAAATCCACTCGGAGCCAAGGGAACGTATCTTGCTGGCTCTTCCTCCGCTCCTCTCCTCTCTCTCGCTGTTGTCATCTTGTTTTCTTCCTATGTCTTTGTTCCTATGATCCAAACACTCATTCATTGATTTTTCTGTGTTTTTCAATTCCTCTATTTTGCCAATTTCCTGTAACCCTTTTCATAAACGCATCAACGCAGTACAGTACATATATATAGCAAGCGCCGCAGAAGAAGAAAAAAATAGAGGAGTATAAATCCATACAAAAAACTGTACTGAAATCAGAGGCGACCAGCCATGCCCATGCCCATGCCGGGGGCAGCGGTGGAACCCTTGATTTTTTCAGGGACTGTATCACGACAACCTTTACCGCGAGGCGCTAGCACAGCACACAGCCCACCTCTCCACTTCTTGCCAGGCTGCGGGCTGCCCCATCACATCATTGCATCCGATGCCACGACGGTAAAATAAAGATCTTCCAGTCCGGAGTACTCGTCGTCGTCATGGGACGCGAGAAAGTTAAATGTGCCCTTGAGGGCATGTACCCCTACGCACTGTGCGTGGGACGCTCAGAGCTGGGCAGCAGGGCGGGCAGCCGGCCTCGTCAACGCGTGCGTTTGCGGAGGCCGCCACAGACAGACGGCCGAAATTTTGAGGAATAGGAATATCTGGTTTTATATCAGATGTCGCGAGCCAAATCCCACTGGCACGGTCGTCCCATATGCATTCACATCATCGCATGCGTCGCCGCCAGGACTACGCTTGTCAGGTTCATAAATCTGGGGTCCCTCTTGAACCGGCTTCCCAACAAAGGCTCGGCCCAGCAGATGACCTTGCGAACGACGCGCGGACTCATGGGCCGGTCCAAATACCTAAAGCAACAGGCCAGAAGTGCGATCCAATCTCCGACTGGAAGGCCTGGCCAAAGAGGAACAACGCTCGCTTCCGACCCTGGCCCGCCTCAGGACCGTCTTTCCGACCGGAAGGCCTGGCCAAACACCACTTCCGACTCCAACCCGCGTCTCTGACCGGGGATGCGCCGAACCCCTGCTTGCAGCTCCTCTCCGACTGGCACAATCAGAGCCGACTGGGACCAACCGACCGGGGATGCCGGCTCGGTAAGGACTAGGAAACGTACGAAGCAAGCAAGGTAGGGCACTCAAGTCAACCGCAAGACCGAGGACTATACCCTGTACACCTACAGGACAGTACCGATAGGACATGTCGGAAGAGTGCCCTGCAACCTTCCAGGCATGTCAGAACAGTGTTGTCGGCGCCGACATTTGCCCTACAGTGTTGTGGGCGCCCGCAACAACTACCATACCGAACGAACACGGTAAAACCCCTTGCATGTCTCTAGGCATCAACAGTATGGCAGGCACCGACGTTTGCCATACCAGAAGAAGACGATGCGACCTCCCACATGCATCTGACATTAACAGTGTTATGGGCGCCTACAAATCATCTTGTACCCAACGGCGTGGGCAACAAGACTTAGCATACGTATACTCTCCCCCTCTCACTTGTAAGGCCATCCCCTTTATCTATAAAAGGGGATGCGCTCTCTCCCAACAAAGAGATCGATGAGTTCACTAGCACACAACAGCAGAACCACTAGGTCCAAATCTCGAGCACACTCTCAAACACTTAGCGCATAGCGGAGCTTCCGTCACTCTCAGCCCTTTAGACCGGAGTCCGACCGAACCTCTTGTACCCCCCATCTTTCTCCCTTCTGTTTGTAACCCCACAACAAACTTCGAGCACCTGGGCTCAGGAATAAAGTCACCGACCGACTCAAACTAGACGCAGGGCACATTACCTGAACTAGTATAAACCCTGTGTCATTGAGTACTAGACCACCTCCGATCACAATGTATAGCAAAACTATAAATATTTACGTGTTGGTCACTTTCTACACCGACAGTTGGCGCCGTCCGTGGGGAAGACGTTGTACGTTCACACTTTTTGGTCATCGGATGGCCCACTTTTCCGCCACCTTCGCCGTGGCGGGCTCAAGCGATACGACTCGCTTTGGCTCACAGGAGTTCCCCGCACTCCCACCTATGGGGATGTGGGTTCTGCCCGTCTTCGAGCCATCCCAGGCCTTCTCTTCGGAAGCCTGGACTTCGTCGTCGACCAGCTCGGCGCACTACACCTCCGCGAGGAGGCACTTGTTCCGGCGCCCATCGAAGGGGCGCCATCCATCGGCTTCGGGACGCATGACAACTTCAACTATGAGGCGCATGTGCTTCATTCCGAGCAAACTCTCTACTCAAACCCCGATGTGAGTAATGTGCATACTGTTATTTACTCTCTATTCACTATCTTCCGCCGATTATCCGGAGGGACCGTATTGTCCGCACCGCAAACACCATATGACCGGTTCCCCTGCGGCCTCGCGTCCCCCACGGTCGCGTACGCTCGGGGGCTCTGAATGATGCTGGCGCCGCCCCCTCTCACATCTAAATTCGTGGGAATGGCGAGCTATGCTCCCACCACTTTCCACGAACTCCTAGATGACGAGGTTGAGAGCGACGGCTCCAGCATCGGCGACATGGCACCTAGCCACCGTATGTCCTGGGAGTACGCTATGGTGGATGCTCCGGGACAACCGCCGGTGGTTGCGGAGTCTCTGCAGACTCACACCCCTCTAGACCCGCGTGTAGGGGCCCTCGCGCTCGCACAAGAGCACACTGAGGAGCTATGACAATGGCGGCAGAACCAGCCGCTGCCTACGCCGACGCACTCGGTGCAGCACGTTGCGCCCCATGCGTGTGACCTAGCGAGTGGCGCCCGGGGTTGCGCCTGTCAGGTCCAGCGCGACATCATGAACAAGGGGAACGACCCCCACAGTTCACTCGGGCTAGCCAGAACATCGCCGCAGCGGCAATGCTTCTGCGCGGCATTCCCGAGCCCGTCGACCCCTGGGAGCGAGCGGTCTACCGGAACCTCCGGGTGCTGGTGGAAGCCGTCGCCGTTCAATAGGCGGAAAGCTCCACATCGCGACTCTGACTTGTGCCCTCTCTCCCCACGGGGAAGTGGGGATGCACCAGACAGATCGCTCCATCCGCTCACCACTACAGCAGCCAATCGTAGCTCGGGAGGCCACGGCTTCGCCGTGGTCCGACCTGGCGCCTACTCCACACCAACCGTCGATACACAAATGCCTTGGTCTGCACCAAGACGCTCGCAGCGTCATCAGCAACCGGCATCAAGCCCGACACGATGATGACATCCACCGGGCGATGATGAGGGCAGGCGACACGGGCCTCGACCGAACCATCGAGGGGAGCAGTGAAACGCGCCCTAGGCATGGCCTCCGGCCAGACCATGAGCCTTTAGCCGACGTATCCGGAGAGCGCCATTCCCACAGCGCTTCCGACCGCCCACCAACATCGCCAAGTACACCGGGGAGACCAACCCCAGTATTTCCCTCAAAGATTTCTGGCTTGCTTGCCGAGCCAGAGGGGTGGATGATGACCTTTTCATCATTCAATATCTCCCCGTCTATGTGGGGGAACATGTTCGGGCGTGGCTTGAATTCCTCCCACACGACAGCATCCGCGACTAGACAGACCTCATGAGGGTCTTCGTCAGAAATTTCCAGGGGACGTATGTCTGCCCTTGTAACTCCTAGGACCTCAAGAGCTGCCAGCAGGAGCCCAGCGAGTCCCTGTGGGATTACATCCATAGGTTCTCCCAATGATGCAACTCACTACCTGATGTCGTCGATGTGGATGTCATTAGCGCATTCCTCTCTAGGACGACCTACAAGTCCCTAATCCACAAGCTTGGCTGCCTGAAGCCCCATACCACCCATGACCTGCTCGACGTCACCACTAACCACGTCTCCGACGAGGACACGGTCAGAGCAGTCTTCAACGGAGGCCGTGACAAAGGCAAAGCCAAGTGCGGGGACCAAGACAAGGGCCCCTCCACACAGAGGGGCAAGAAGAACAAAAAGGATCGGTGCCGACCGACAACACCGCGTTGGTCGCCACAGCTAATCGCGTGGGCAAGCAGCCCCAGCAGGGCCTGCCTGACCACTTCAACAAGCTCATGGATAGCCCATGCACCAACCACGCCTACCCCATCAAACACCTCTACAAGGACTACAAGCTCCTTAAACATTTCCTACAATAGGCCGGCAGGCTAAAAGAAGGAGACGGCAAAGAGGTGGCAGCCAAGAAGGGAGGCGTGGTAGGCAAGGACATGGATAGTTTCCCTGACACCGAGGAATGCATCATGATCTTTGGGGGATCCGACGCCATCTGCTCCAAGCGCCAGCACAAGGTACGCTATAGGGAGGCATGCGTCGCTAAGACGACCATCCCCTCCTTCCTTAGCTAGTTGAAATCACTGATCACCTTCGATCAGATGGACCATCCCTTCCACGTCGCGAGACCGGGACGCTACCCGCTCATCGTCGACCCCATCATCCGCAAGAAGCGCCTCACCAAGGTGCTGATGGATGAAGGCAGTGGCCTCAACATCCTCTACGTCGACACCCTCGACGCCATACGCATCCCCTGGTCGGAACTCCGCCCAGTGGGCTCTCCCTTCCACAGCGTGATCCTAGGAGAGCAGGCGTACCCGCTCAGGCAAATTGACCTGCCCGTCACATTTGGCAACCGAGCCAACTTCCGCTCGGAGGTCCTTACCTTCGAAGTGGTGGACTTCCCCAGGTCCTACCATGCCATCTTAGGGCAGCCATGCTACACCAAATTCATGGCGATCCCCAACTACACCTACCTCAAGCTAAAGATGCTAGGACCGAACAGCGTCATCACCGTGGGCAGCGCCTTCTCGCATGCCTTCACGTGCGACCGCGAGCATTTCAAGCTCACCACCGTTGTCATCAACTCATCTGAAACCTCGTAGCTCGGGGAGTTGTCGACCCTAGCAGTCCCGGACTACAACAAACCAACCTCCTCGATGGCCTTCTGTCCACTCAAGGAAACCAAGGCGGAGGGGATCGACCCCACTACCCAACCAAGACGGTGTGGATCAGGACCCAGCTCCCGACCAAATAGGAATGCGAGCTCGTCGACTTCTTGCGCGTCAATTGCGATGTCTTCGCATGGAAGCCATCTGACATGCTGGGCATACCACGGGACAACGTCAAGCACGCACTATGCCTCATCCTAGGCTAGAAGCCCGCTAAGCAACGCATGTGTTGCTTCGACGATGAGAGGCATAGGGCTATAGGTGAAGAGATCGCCAAACTCCGAGCAGCCGGATTTATCTGAGAGGTATTCCACTCCGACTGGCTTGCCAATCCCGTTCTTGTCAAAAAGAAGACCGGGAAAGGAAGAATGTGCATTGATTATACTGGCCTCAATAAAGCGTGTCCAAAGGATCACTTTCCTTTGTCATGCATAGACCAGATAGTCGACTCCACCTTGGGTTGCGAGATCCTCTCCTTTCTGGATGCCTACTCGGGCTATCACCAGATCATGATGAAAGAGTCCGATCAGCTCGCAACCTCATTCATCACCCCGTATGGTTCATACTACTACATAACCATGCCTTTCGGCTTGAAGAGTGCTGGTGCCACCTACCAAACGTGCATGCAGCAATGCTTCACCGAACAAATCGACCCGCTCGATCAGCCTGATCAAGCCGAGCGGCCAAAACCAACAATCGCCGTCTATGTTGATGACATAGTGGTCAAAATGGCTCAAGCTTGCGACCTGATCGCAAACTTAGCTGCAACGTTCGTGAACCTCCAAAGGTTCAACATTAGATTGAATATCGAGAAATATGTTTTGGGGTTCCGAAGCGGAAGCTGCTAGGATACATTATGTCTAAGCGCGGAATTGAGGCCAACCCCAAAAAGATCATGGGCCCTATATGCAATGTCAAGGGCATACAAAGGCTCACCGTTTGTCTGGCTACTCTGAGCCGATTCATCTCTGGGCTTGGTGAACGGGGGATGCCACTCTACAAGCTCCTCAAAAAGACGGATGCCTTCATTTGGACTGAGGAAGCTTAGCAGGCTCTAGAGAGCCTCAAAGAGTCCCTGACATCAGCCCCAATCCTCGTCGCTCCTGAACGGGGAGAACCCCTCCTCCTCTACGTCGTGGCAAGCAACCAAGTGGTGAGCGCTGCCCTAGTCATTGAAAGGGAGGAGTTGGGACACCACCTTAAGGTCCAGCGGCCCATATACTTCATCGGGGAGGTACTCACCGACCCTAAGGTCTGGTACCCCCAGGTGCAAAAACTCCTATATGTTGTGCTGATGGCGACCCAGAAGCTCCTACACTACTTCACCGACCACAAAGTCGCGGTCGTCACTTCATACCCACTTGGGGACATCATCCACAACCACGACGCCGCTGGATGGATCACCAAGTGGGCACTCGAACTCATGGGCCACAACATCAGATATATCCCCCGTACCACTATTAAATCTCAGGCTCTCATGGATTTTGTTGTCGAAGGGACGAAGGTGCATCTACCGACCCAGACGTCACCCATGAGTACTAGACAATGTACTTCAATAGGTCCATAATGGCACCAGGCTTGGGGGCTGGAGTGGTTCTGATCTCCCTGGACAGAAGTAGGCTCCGCTACGCCATCCGCCTCCATTTCTCAGCCTCAAACAACGCCACAGAATATGAGGCCCTCATCAACAGGCTACACATCGCCATCGAGCTCGGCGCTACGTGACTCTACGTCCATGGTGACTCAGAGTTGGTCATTGACCAGGTCATGAAGGAGTCCTCCTGCAAAAGCCCCCTCATGGTAGCATACTGCTAGGAGTTGCACAAGCTCGAGGATAAATTCCTAGGGATCGAGCTACATCATGTCCCCCGAACGGACAACGATGCCACCGATTTTCTCACAAAATTGGCCGCCAGGCGGGATCCATCTCTGAGCGGGATCTTCATCAACGATCTCCATGAGCTGTCCGCCCGTGTCCTAGAAGGTCCGATCCAGACACACCCGATGTCAAGCCAGCGCTCGGGGGCTCCGACCCCAGTGCCTCTAAGGCGACGTCACCCGCTGACATCGCCGTGTTAGCACTTGATCAAACCGACTGGCGAGCGCCGCTACTCGCCTACCTTCTCAAGGAGGTTCTTCCACCCGAAAGGACTGAAGCTCGATGAATCACCCAACGCTCCAAAACCTTCATCGCGCTCGGTGATGAACTCTACAAATGGAGTCCATCATGGGTGCTTATGAAGTGCATCCCTACCAACCAGGGGAAGCAGCTCCTCCTCGAGGTCCATCTTAGGATCTACGAACATCACGTGGCCCTAAGGTCGCTGGTCGGAAAAGCCTTTCGCTAAATTTTTTACTGGGCCACCGCACTATGAGATGTAGAGGAGGTCGTCCGTAGGTGTGACGAATGCCAATTCTATGCTCGACAAACTCATTTGCCAGCACAAGAGCTTCAAACCATCCCCATCACCTGGTTATTCACGGTCTGGGGCCTCAACATGGTAGGACCCCTCAAAAAGGGCCTAGGCGGCTTCACTCACCTACTCATAGCGATCGACAAGTTCACCAAGTGGATAGAGGCCAAGCCCATCACCAACATCTGCTCAGAAGAGGCGATCAAATTCTTCCTCGACATCATCTACCGGTTCGGTGTTCCTAACTGCATCATCACTAACCACAGGACTAACTTCACCGGGAAGAAGTTCCTGGACTTCAGTGATGGATACGGCATCAGGATCGACTAGGCCTCGGTCGGACATCCACGTACTAACGGTCAGGTCGAGCATGCCAATGGCATGGTCCTCCAAGGACTTAAGCCACGCATCTTCGATCGACTCAACAAGTACATCGAGCGATGGGTCGCAGAGGTCCCAGCGATCCTATGGAGCCTGAGAATGACCCAGAACCGATCCATAGGGTTCACACCCTTCTTCTTAGCCTACAGAACTGAAGCAGTGCTGCCCTCTGACCTCGACCACGGTGCCCCAAAAGTAAAGGCTTTTGACCATGACCAAGCCACGGAGGCTCAGCAAGACACAGTCGACCTGTGAGAGGAGGCCTGTGAGACAACCATCATCCGCTCTGCTCGCTACTAGCAAACTCTTCGCAGGTTCCACGAAAGGAAGATCAGGGGGAGGATCCTCAAAGTTGGTGATCTCATACTCCGGAGGACCCAATCAACGAAGGAGAAACACAAACTCTCTCCACCATGTGAAGGACCCTATACGGTGACTTATGTCATCTAACTGGGCGCCTACCGACTGAAGGACGACAACGGCAATGTTCTCACCAACACTTGGAACATTGAACAGCTATGTCGTTTTTCCCCTAAATTCGGTCTTACCGCTTTTATTCAACACTTGCTCCAGTAAAGCACCCCAGCCCAAACACTTTCAGCCTAGGTCGCTCGGGGGCTCCATGAGGGTACAATACTAAATACTACCTCTCTTTTTTACCATCATATGGTAAAAAAAATTCCCGAATGAAAGCGCATTCCATTACCTTAACTACCCTACATAACTTTGTTCTTACTCCTGACCGAGCGCACCCTGCCACGACCTACGGTTACGAGCAGCCGAGCCTCATGGGCCATGCCTAGGTTCTTAAAAGTTGTAGCCTACGGAATGAACGGGCAGGTACAAAAAAGAAAGGATAAAAACAAAACTATGCTACGATAAGAAAGAAGGAACGGATAGTGATTCTCTCACAACACAGAACTAATGTATTCATTGATATAAAAACTGTTCACACGGGGGCTCCCCGTGAACTTAACGATTACATTTGCCCACTACTTCTACTCCAAATACTATTGTGGCCGCTCAGCGGCATCGGCTGATGCCAAAAGAGAGGCCACGGCACATGCCATCGGACATAACCACCGACACAAGGGCCCTGCCCGGTTCCACTCCCTCGACTTTGGTGAGCATGATGGGTACCTCAAGGGCCCACCCGGTATCACTCCCTCGACTTCGATGAGCGCAACGGGTACCTCAAGGGCGTCGCACCCATAGATGCTCAGTAGAAGAGCATGGAGCTCCTGACTTTCTCATGCAGTCAGGTAGCTCCTAGGCAGGGACACTGCCTGTAGAAGTATGGCCACCATGGCTAGAGGATGTCTCATCAAACTTTAAGAACTGGCCAACCTGAGCAGCTATAGGGGTGAAACCTCCCACCAGCGTAGTCCTGAGCGTCTTCCCCTCTGACAAGGCTCGCCCAGAGAAGATTCACCGGAAGGATTCCACGTATGGCTCCATCCGAACAAAGGCCTCATAGACGGTGACAAAGCCAGCAACGTACGGCACCCTCCAGTGCACCACCTCCTTCAGCGGAACCAGCCCCTTCTTGGCTAAGGCGGCCAGCTCCATCTCATCTATGTTGGGGGACCTCCAACTTGACATCGCGCTTCGGAATCATGAATGGGTCTGTGAGTTCTCCTTTCCTTCTCCCTTCCCCTATTTAAAGAAGAGGCGGAGCAGTTGAGGAAAGGCAAAACGATTGGGGCGAGAAACCCTCTCCCTTCCCCCATTCAATGTGGAAGGGAAACGATGGGACTCGCCCTGACCAATGGGACGCACCCTGCTCGACAGAACGGCACCTGGTCAGATGGGACGTGGCCTAGGTATGGCCCACCACTACCGCACGACCGGGCGTGAGAAACAAAGCGCCACCACGCATAGGCGTCTCTCCACCTTCCTAGGCAGGACTTGGAAAGGCCCAACTACAGGATCTCCGCCCAGGAGAGACCATCAGGCTTCCTGAGTTAATTGGACAGCTTAGGAAAAATGCCGAGAGATAGGTAAGGAGCGAAGGGACGCCCCATGTGGGCCAAGCCGACTCTGTCATGAACGACGAGTGCGGATCCTGGTCGGACATTTCTGATTGGAGCTCTTCAAACCCCGTCACTCGAGTCACCAAGGTAACATTACCAACCCCCACTATTTCTTTATATAATCATTCATTCATCTATACACACATTCATTCATTCCATACATCCGAGGCATCGCATATGCAATTAAATGCTTCACAACGCTTCATGTTGCGTCACAAAGTGGCAGATGTCTCATTCAACATGAGCAACAACCGACCGGGGTTTGAAGGCCGGCCCATGAAGGGCTCGAGGCCGCATCGCATCAAACAGAGCCAGGGGAGAAAACACAGATGAGTCCTGAGTGGCCCTCGCCTAGTCTGCCCCAAAGCAGATAGGGTCATCTCAACCTTCTCGTTCGATCCAAAACCTCTGCCAAACCCATAGAATCTCCATCGAGGGAGGCCAGCGGGCCACCCGGGTCGGTCTCTAGAACAACCCAGGCATCTACCGGGTTACAGGTTAAGGAGTAGTGGAATGTCACATGAGGGCTATGCTGACCCCATCACGAATGACGGACCTAGATTTCACTCGATCAAACCTGTTAGCGAGCTCACCCAGCGCGTCACTCGAGCCCGAGCCATCAAGGCAAGCGACGTTAGCTCAGCCCCTCCAGTTGTAAGAAATTGTGGATGGTGTAATGCATAAAACTCAACCGACCCCTACCAAGCCCAACAGGGCTCACAGGCTCAAGACACCTAAACTGCCTTGGTTGCGCTCGACGCCAGGATCTACGACTCCGTATCGCCCAATCCCAAAACTGCCTCGACTGCGCCCGACGCCAGGATCCACGACTCCATCTCGCTCGATCCCTCGGCTACGCCCGACGCCAGGATCCATGAGCTTTGTCTCGCCCGATCCCTAAACAACTGCCTCAGCTGTGCATGACAGATTCACGAGTCTGCCTCGCCCGATCCCTTGGCTGCGCCCAATGCAAGGATCCATGAGCTCCGTCTCGCCTGATCCCTAAAAAACCGCCTCGGCTGCGCACGATGGGTCCGTGAGTCCACCTCGCCCGATCCCTCAGCTGTGCCTGATGCCAGGATCCACGAGCTTTGTCTCACCCGATCCCTAAACAACTACCTCGGCTGCGCATGACAGATCCATGAGTTCGCCTCGCCCAATCCCTCGGTTGTGCCTGACGCAAGGATCCACGAGCTCTGTCTCACCCAATCCCTAAAAAACCACCTCGGTTGCGCATGATAGGTCCACGAGTCTGCCTCGCCCAATCCCTCGGCTGCGCCCGACACCAGGATCCACGAGCTCCGTCTCACCCGATCCTTAAAAAACCACCTTGGCTGCGCACGACAGTTCTGCGAGTTTGCCTTGCCCGATCCCTCAGCTACGCCCGATGCTAGGATCCACGAGCTCTATCTAGCCCAATCCCTAAACAACTGCCTCGGTTGTGCACGACTGGTCCATGAGTCCACCCCGTCTGATCCATCGGTTGCGCCCGACATCAGGATCTGCGAGCTCCATCAAGCTCGATCCCTATACTGCCTCGGCTGCGCACGACGAGTCCACGAGTCCGTCTCGCCCGATCCCTCATCTATGCCCGACGCAAGGATCTGTGAGCTTCATCTCGCTCGATCCCTAAAAAACCACCTTGGCTGCGCACGACACCTTGGTTGATGACTCTGTCTTGACCAAAATGTACGCACACACGCCCACTGACAAAACCCCCCTGGCGATCCTACCCGAATCGCCCGGGGGCTCGAGGGCAACACCCGCGGGTGCGCTCGCTCGTACCCGCTGACGAAACAGAACTTCCCCCACTAGCAACACGAAACACCCCCAGACAATTCTAGCCGAATCGCCCAGGGGCTCGGGGGCTACACTCGCGGGTGCGCTCACGCGCACCCGTCGTCAAGACAAAAAAACCCAGACGATTCTACCCGAATTGCCCGGGGGCTCGGGGGCTCCTGTCGGGTTTATAAACCTAGTGTCCCTCTTAAACCAGCTTCCCAACAAAGGCTCAGCCCAGCAGACGACCTTATGAATGACGTGTGAACTCATGGACCGGCCCAAATACCTAAAACAACAAGCCAGAAGTGCGATCTAATCCCCGACCGGAAGGCCTAGCCAAAGAGGAACAGCGCCCGCTTTCGACTCCGGCCGCCTCTCCGACCGGAAGGCCTTGTTAAGGAGGAACAACGCTCCCTTTCGACCCCAGCCCACCTCCGGACAACCTCTCCGACCGGAAGACCTGGCCAAACACCACTTCCGACTCCAACCCGCGTCTCCGACCGGGGATGCGCCGAACCCCTGCTTGCGGCTCCTCTCCGACTGGCATAATCAGAGCCGACTGGGACCAACCGACCGGGGACGCCCGCTCGGTAAGGACCAGGAAACGTACGAAGCAAGTAAGGTAGGGCACCCAAGTCAACCACAAGACTGAGGACCATACCCTGTACACCTATAGGATAGTACCGATACGACATGTTGGAAGAGTGCCCTACAACCTTCTAGGCATGTCAGAACAGTGTTGTGGGCGCCGATATTTGCCCTACAGTGTTGTGGGCGCCTGCAACAACTGCCATGCCGGACAAACACGGTAAAACCCCTTGCAAGCCTCTAGCATCAATAGTATGGCAGGCACCAATGTTTGTCATACCAGAAGAAGACGACCCGACGTCCCACATGCATCTGACATTAACGGTGTTATGGGCGCCTACAAATCATCTTGTACCCGACGGCGTGGGCAACAAGACTTAGCATACGTATACTCTCCCTCTCTCATTTGTAAGGCCATCCCCTTCATCTATAAAAGGGGATGCGCTCTCTCCCAACAAAGAGATCGATGAGTTCATTAGCACACAACAGCAGAACCACTAGGTCCAAACCTCGAGCACACTCTCAAACACTTAGAGCATAGCGGAGCTCCCGTCACTCTCGGCCCTTTAGACCGGAGTTCGACCGGACCTCTTGTACCCCCCATCTTTCTTCCTTCCGTTTATAACCCCACAACAAACTTTGAGCACCTGGGCTTAGGAATAAAGTCACCGACCGACTCAAACTAGACGTAGGTAACATTACCTGAACCAGTATGAACCCTATGTCATTGAGTGCTAGGCCACCTCCGATCACAACGTATAGCAAAACTATAAATATTTACGTGTTGGTCACTTTCTACACCGACAGTTGGCGCCGTCCGTAGGGAAGACGTTGTATGTTCACACTTTTTGGTCATCGGATGGCCCACTTTTCCGCCACCTTGGCCGTGGCGGGCTCAAGCGATACGAATCGCTTTAGCTCACTGGAGTTTCCTACACTCTCACATGTGGGGATGTGGGTTCTGCCCATCTTCGAGCCATCCCAGGCCTTCCTCTTCGGAAGCCTGGACTTCGTCGCCGACCGGCTCGGCCTACTACACCTCCGCGAGGAGGCACTTGTTCCGGCGCCCGTCGAAGGGGCGCCCTCCATCGGCTCTGGGACGCACGACGACTTCAACGATGAGACGCATGCGGTTCATTCTGAGCAAACTCTATGCTCAAACCCCGCTGTGAGTAATGTGCATACTGTTATTTACTCTTTATTTACTATCTCCCGTCGATTATCTGGAGGGACCGTATTGTCCGCACCGCAAACACCATACGACCGGTTCCCCTGCAGCCTCGTGTCCCCCACGGACACGTACGCTCGGGGGCTCCAAAGGACGCTGGTGCCGCCCCCTCTGACATCCAAATTCGTGGGAATGGCAAGCTATGCTCTCATCACTTTCCACGAACTCTTGGATGACGATGTTGAGAGCGACGGCTCCAGCATCGGCGACATGGCACCGAGCCACCGTACGTCCTAGGAGTGCGCTATGGCGGACACTCCGGGACAGCCGCCGGTGGTTGCGGAGTCTTTACAGACTCACACCCCTCCGAACTCGCGTGCCTCTGGGCATCAACAGTATGGCAGACACCGACGTTTGTCATACCAGAAGAAGACGACGCGACCTCCCACATGCATATGACATTAACAGTGTTATGTGCGCCTACAAATCATCTTGTATCCGATGGCGTGGGCAACAAGACTTAGCATACGTATACTCTCCCTCTCTCACTTGTATGGCGATCCCCTTCATCTATAAAAGGGGATGTGCTCTCTCCCAACAGAGAGATCGATGAGTTCACTAGCACACAACAGCAGAACCACTAGATCCAAACCTCGAGCACACGCTCAAACACTTAGCGCATAGCTGAGCTCCCGTCACTCTCGGCCCTTCAGACCAGAGTCCGACCGGACCTCTTGTACCCCCATCTTTCTCCCTTCCGTTTGTAACACCACAGCAAACTTCGAGCACCTGGACTCAGGAATAAAGTCACTGACCGACTCAAACTGGACGTAGCGCACGTTGCCTGAACTAGTATAAACCCTGTGTCATTGAGTGCTAGGCCACCTCCGATCACAACGTACAACAAAATTACAAATATTTACGTGTTGGTCACTTTCTGCACCGACAACGCTAATCCCACGAGTTTTCTGCTATCCGGACGCTTGGAAAGAGGCAACGCTCTGCTGGTTTTTGCACCGGTAGGGGTCTATTTCGGAACCTAGGATTACAAAATAGAGGAAAGGGAAAAAAAATATAGGAATGAGAAAGGAACGTAGGGACAAAACAGAGGATTGCAAAAACACAAGAATTTTACTTGAGTGGAGTTTGGAATGCAGGAATGGGATGATATATATTAATCTGGAAATCAATAGTGAAAGGTTCATTAGCCTTTTCCTTTAACATAAACCTTGAATGGTACAAGCTATTAAAACTTATAATGCACCTAGGAGGCATGTGACGCACTGTCCATGTACCAATTCCATTTAGATAGATATATAGTGCAGGGCCCACTGATAAAGCCCCTACAGCATAGACTTGTGCCATTGCCCATTGGTTCTTATCTCCCCTGCATTAGTGCTCATCTTCTTCTCTCGAATGCGCTCTCCTCTGCGATTTAACTGTCAAGCATACTGCGCCACCTGCTCATCTCTTCCAAAGAGGCGACGCAGCCCTATGCACCGGCGCTTGGTCCAATAACTTCATCAAGTTTCCTGCGCACCTCCTCTCTGCCGCATGCGTGCCTCGGACTTCCGCAAAATAATTTGAGTCCGAGTGGATGTTCTCATTCCTGCGTTCCATACAGGATAGCCGGCCTTTTCGTAGGAACGGAGAGATTCATTCCTTTGATCCAAACGGCATGTGACATTAACGATCTAAAGGAACTGCTTTCTTACCAGAAACCTTCGTTCCAAACAAGGCCTAGATCGGGATTGGAAACTGTTGTAGCTTTTTGCGCGGCCGGCCGGGATGGACGCAGCCAGACCGCACGCACAGAAAAAATGCACTGCGATTGCTGCACTGCCACATAATTATCCAGTGAACTCACGATCACGTGGTGCGAAACAGGTTAGCTAAGGTTGATCGGTGGAGCCATGCAACGTGCGTGCCTGCCGCCAAGGAGTCAAGGACCACGGCCATATTTATTTAATACTATTATTTTTCCGGTGCGTGTGTGCGCATGCAATTACGTACTGTATGCAATGCAAACGCAGTGATATATCAGTGGGCTAGCCCGCCGCGCACCACGGCCATCCATGAGACGAGACGAGACGAGACCACGACGGCACTGAACCGAACAAAACGCACCTACTACCACGTCCACTCATTCGCTCCAATCAATGTCTGTACGGTAAACCGGGCGCTGCCACGAGTCCTTGAGGCATCGTACACCCGTCTGTACCTCGCCACGCCCATGCATCCCGTTGCCTCTCTCGTACGTACGAGCAGTACTCGCACGATGTCCCGTCATGTCGCTCTCAGAGACAGCAGCCGCTGTACGTCAGCGTCCGTTTGCCTACGCCCCTATCTTCTTTCCCTTCGTTTGCGTCGTGTCCAAAATTTTAATGGAAGCACGTGGCTCTAACATATCCACGCCTCACTGCTCCCACTCCCTACGCTCCTTCTTGTGCACGCCAAGGCCAAGCTGTTGTCTGTCTTTGCTTGTCCTTGTCAATCTCTACTTTGCTTGTCCTTGCCTGTCTTTGCTAGTCCTTTCTTTGTTGGATACTGCTACTGTCCTAGACGAGCGAAGTAGACCATGTGCGCTTGCTTCCTCATGCTTGCTCTGCACTGCCTCCAATTGCCGAGTCGCCCCTCGCTCTCTCTCGCGCACCTGCTCTTCATTGCCCCCATCCGTTTTCCCCTCTCTGTCTCCTTCCTAAACCAAAGCCACGACACCACCACGGGTCACAGCGGCACCACAACCGCGTGCACTGGCGCCCACTCCTCTTCCTTCCCTGCCGTGGCCAGGCAAGCCAGTCGTGGCCATGCATCTCCATGCTCGTCGGTGCTGGTTCTTCCCTGCGCGCGAGCCCCAGGTCCGCTTTGGACCGCAGCTGCCGGCGCTGCCCCTCTTCCATGCCCGCAGCGCCGCCCCCTTCCCCGCTCCTCCGCGAGCACCGGCACCCTCCTCTTCTTCTCCTCATCGTGTGCCACTGTCATAGCTACACCTCATGCCCACGTGTGGCACCGGCGCTCCCGCTACCGTCTAGCTGTCCTCGTGCGCGCGCTGCTCATCTGCTGGCGTGCTCCCACCACAGGGCTGTCCAGTTGCCATGCCGCGCCATGACCCGCACGGTGCCGCTCCACCTCCGTTGCCCAGCGCCCGTGCTCCACCGCTGTGCCACCTTCCCTGCCATGGCCGCGCATGGCCACCGTGCTGTGCCCCGCCCTGGCCCGCGCCTTCCTCCTCGAGTATGCGCGCCACCGCTGCGTAGCCACCACGCTTGGAGCGCCGTTGCCGCCGTCCGTCTGGCCGAAGCCACCGCTGCCGGCTTACCGCCACCACAACTCACGCGGGCAGGCTATCGTGGGCCGTCTCGGGTCTTGCTGTGGCCAGGACGTGGTCGCGTGGGCTCCTGTTGGGAGTTGCTGGGCCGCTCGCGCCCCGTCCCGTGTTGGGCCACGCCGGCCACGCCTGGGCCGCTCTCACCGCGTGCGCGCCCCGCTTGGGCCGCCGGGCCTTTGCCACGCCGCTTGGCTGCATCTGGCCAGCAGGACACGTGCGCGTCTGCAGGCCGAGCCAAGCCGTTGGCCCTTTAGTTTCTAAGCATTTGTTGATTTAGTTTCAGAAATAAAACTTGTAAAATCAATATAAATTTGTGTAGTTGTCCAAAAATTATGAAACTAAGTTTGTTAAGTTTCTAAAATCATGATTTATCTTTTAGTATATTTTTATTCAATTAGTTTGATAATATTCTTGAAAGCTATATAATTAAATTGAGACACTTAATATCGTTAAAAGGTGAACTTATAGGAATTTCCGTGATAAATCGATAATAGTGTTGGATCTAAAATGTTTACAGTAGATTCCTAGCAATATTAGCTGCTCACTGTAATTTTTGTAGCATAAGAATAATTAGTTGCTAGGCAGATAATGATGCCCTATTTTGAATAATGATTAGATCGATAGAATGGAATAAAGAAACAACTTGAGTTTGTATAACTAAAACATTGGTTGAGAAATAACACCTTATTCGACAACATGGATACATACACCAGTGTTAGAGCTATCTCGTTAGCTTGTGAGGCGTGATCGGATTTCTAAGCATTTCGGTTGTCGTTGGTTATTTACATCTATGCATTTGCATCAATGCATATCATATAGGTACGACGATGGATCAACGGATCAATTGAAGGATGATTGGGAATCCGAAGATGGTGTAATGATATTCTCTCCAGGAGATGATGCAATGGACTTTCTATTCAGTTGATGGTGGATGATCTAAAAATGCAGATACTAACTTTTTAGTATATTCTTACCTAGGCAAGCCCCGGTGCATAACCCATACTTTTCTGCACTTTAAATTATATTTGTGCATTAAGTTTTAAGGAGTTGAATGAAACCCACTTGCATATATATATATATATCTTTATCCCATGAGTCTTACTAGTATGATAGGATTATGTAGAATGCTATGCTACATGACTCTAGTAGAAGTCGAGTGATTGCCTATCACTCGCGAGAGATAGAAATTATATTTCTGTATTATTATCACTTGGAAAATATAAAATGGTGGAAAGGAAAATGGTGACCGGGCAGGGATATGGTTTGGGTATTGGTAGGTGTAAGAGGTTATGTCCTGCGGCCACGGGGCATAGCTTGGTTATACTGCTTTTCCTGTCTATGTCGGTTAAGGAACAGTCATTGCATAAGACCCTAGGCAAGTCACAGACTTATTATCCCGAGCACATACTTGGGTATGGGCGCTTGGAAGACTTGTTACTCTCTTGTTATGGGTTTTGGCTCTTTCTGGACTGACTGTCAGGGTGGTTTTTGGGTTAGGAGGTCCTCACACCGCACTGAGTCTAGGACTCAGGGACGGGGGCTTGGAGTCCCAGTTTGGACGGAGACCTGGACCCCATGATAGGAGGGTCATGGGTTGGTCCTACTTGTGCCTGGGGTACAAGCGAGGCATGTGTTTTCGAGGAACTCAGCTGGGAGCATTGATTCATTAATCGCCGAGCAATCCGGTACGACTTGTCTAAACTCTAGCACCGTAGTAAGAACTAAAAGATGAAAGATGGAAAAAAAAAGAAATCTGATTGCTTACCACCTGCTTGAAAAGTAGCATAGGTGCTTACATAGAATGGTTAGTTAATGAACTAATGCACTGCTAATAAAAATCAAATATAAGGATGCACTTTTAGTAATGCTCCTACAGATGCAATAAACCCACAAGCCAGATAGCCTTGCATATCCTTAGCCTTGCATATCCTTGGAGTCTTTTCTTTCCTCCTGTCGGGTAAGTCTTACTGAGTACAATTGAGTACTCAAGTTTTTATTTTCCCCTGTTGTAGGTGACAGGTGGATGCTAGAGTTGACTCTTGTGTGTGGATTCCTCCTGGTGGACTCAGAGAGGATTTCCTTTACGCTGTGATCATAGTTTTTATTTATAACTCTTATCAAATATTTTTATAAATGAAAGTTTATAATCTATTGTCATAGTTTTTATATATCAATACTTCATCATGTCATGAATAGATATTTATTTTTGCTGTAATTCTGATCACATGTTTATATTCTAATGTTAAATTAAATTGTTCATAACTCTGATAATATGATTACATTCCGCTGTTATAATAATAAATATTATACTCTGATGTTGTACCAAAAGTGATGTAAGAAATGGTTAAGAATGATGTAAGCTTTATTCTCTCATTTGTGATCCTGATAGAAAAATGTGGATTTTTAGGTTCTCCCTTGGGGTGTGCCCGATAGAACGGTGTAATCCAGTGTTCTCCCTTGAGTGCTTAGTGTCTAATGGAAGACAAGCACTCCTGGGAGGCATTAGATTAGGCAGTTATACCACAGCTGGTAACAAGCTAAGCGGATGATCGTCGTCTCACGAGCCTCCTCGAGCAGGTTGATCGTGTCCCACTGAGCCTCCATGGCTCGGTCTTAGTCAAAGGCCTTTACTCTTGGGGCGCCATGATCAAGGTCGGATAGCAACACTGCTTTGGCTCTGTATGCCAGGAAGAAAGGGGCGAACCCCATGGATCGGTTTGGGATCATTCTCAGGCTCTAGAGAATCGTTGGGACCTCTGCAACCCATCGCCCGGCATACTTTTTAAGTTGATCAAAGATGCAGGGCTTGAGTCCTTAGAGGACCATGCCATTAGCCCGCTCGACTTGACTGTTAGTACGCGGGTTTCTGACTAGGCCCAATCAATCCTAATGTCGTATCTGTCATAGAAGTCCAGGAACTTCTTCCCAGTGAAGTTTGTTCCATGGTCGGTGATGATACAGTTAGAGACACCAAACAGATAGATAATGTCGAGGAAGAACTTAACTGCCTCTTCCGAGCGGATATTGGTGATAGGCTTTGCCTCTATCCACTTGGTGAACTTGTCCACCACTACGAGTAGGTGAGTGAAGCCACCCAGGGCCATTTTCAGGGGTTCGACCATGTCGAGGCCCCAGACCATGAATGGCCAAGTGATGGGGATGGTCTGAAGCTCCTACACCGATAGGTGAGTTTGCTGAGCGTAGAACTGGCCTCCTTCACACATGCGGGCAATCTCCTCTGTGTCTCATAGTGTAGTGGGCCAGTAGATACCTTGGCGAAAGGATTTCCTGACCAATGACCTTGGGGCCACGTGATGTCTGTAGATTCCAGCATGGACCTCGAGGAGGAGCTGTTTCCCTTGGTCGGTCGGGATGCACTTCATGAGTACTCCTGACGAACTCCGTTTGTAAAGTTCGTCACCAATGGCGATGAACATCTTGGCGCATCAAGTGGTTCATTGTGCTTCAGTCCTTTCTAGTGGGAGAACCTCCTTGAGGAGGTAGGCGAGCAGTGGTGCTCTCTAGTTGGCCAGATTGAGTGCCATCACTACGATGTCATCGGGCGACGTTGCCATGGAGGCACCAAGGTCGGAGCCCTCGAGCGCCTGGTCGAGGATGGATCGTGTCGGAGCGTTGGAGCCCCCGAGTGCTTTGTCGGAGTTGAGCCGCAACGAAGTCGAATCCTTCAGAACATGATCAGATGGCTCGTGGAGGTCATTTACAAAGACCCCATCGGTGGACGGTTCCCATCTAGCCACCAATTTTGTGAGGAAGTTGGTGGCGGTGTTGTCCTTTTAAGTGACATGATGTAGTTCGATCCCTTAAAACTTGTCCTTGAGCTTATGCACCTCCTGGTAGTATGCTGCCGTGAGAGGTCTCTTGTAGGAGGACTCCTTCATGACTTGATCAATGACCAACTCTGAGTTGTCGCGGACATACAGTCACATGGTGCTGAGCTTGATGCTAATGCCATGTCTATTGATGAGGGCCTCATACTCCATGGCATTGTTCGAGGCTAAAAAATGGAGACGGATCACGTAGCGGAGCCTGCTCCCATCTAGGAAGATCAGAACTACTCCAACCCCCGAGCCGGGCGCCATGACTGAGCCATCGAAGTACATCATCTAGTACTCGTGGGTGACGTCCGAGGTCAGGAGCTAGACTTTCGTCCATTCGACGATGAAGTCGACGAGAGCCTAAGACTTAATAGCAGTGCGGGGGATATATATGATGTTGTGTCCCATAAGCTCGAGAGCCCATTTCAAGATTCATCCCATGGCATCATGGTTGCAGACAATGTCTCCTAGCGGGTATGAAGTGACAATAATGACATCATGATCGGTGAAGTAGTGCAGGAGCTTTTGGGTTGCCATCAAAACAGCGTATAGAAGCTTTTGAACCTAGGGGTAGTGAACCTTGGTGTCGGCGAGTACCTCACCGATGAAGTACACTATTCATTGGACCTTTAGGGGGTGTGTCAGCTCCTCCCTATCGACGACGAGGGCGGCGCTCACAACATGGTTGCTTGCCGTGATGTAGAGGAGGAGGGATTCTCCCTATTTGGGAGCGACGAGGATTGGGGCCGACATCAGTGATGCTTTGAGGCTTTCCAAAGCTTGCTCTGCCTCCTCTATCTAGACGAATGCGTCTGTCTTCTTAAGAAGTTAGTAGAGAGGCATCCCCCATTTGCCTAGTTAGGATATGCAATGGCTCAGGGTGGCCAAACAGTCAGTGAGCCTTTGTACGCCCTTGACAGTGCATATAGGGCCCATGTTGGAGATGTCCATGATTTTTTTCGGGTTGGCCTCGATGCCATGCTCGAACACGATGTATCCGAGTTGCTTCCCCTTCGAAACCCCAAAAACACATTTTTAGGATTCAATTTGATGCTGAACCTTCGGAGGTTCACGAATGTAGTAGCCAAGTTTGCAATTAGGTTGCTAGCTTGAGCTGTTTTCACCACTATGTCATCTACATAGACGGCGATTGTTGGTTTTGGCCGCTTGACTTGGTCAGGTTGGTCGGGCGGGTCGATTTGGTCGGTGAACCATCGCTGCATGCACCATTGATTGGTGGTGCCAGCATTCTTTAGACCAAAAGGCATGGTTATGTAACAGTACGAACCATATGGGGTAATGAAAGAAGTCGCGACCTAATCAGACTCTTTCATCATGATCTGGTGATAGCCTGAATAGGCATCCCGAAAAGAGAGGATTTCACATCCTAAGGTGGAGTCGACTATTTGGTCTATGCGTGGCAAAGGAAAATAGTCCTTTGGACATGCCTTTTTGAGGCCAGTATAATCAATACACATTCTCTATTTCCCATTCTTCTTTTTCACAAGAACAGGATTAGCTGTCCAGTCAGAGTGGTATACCTCTTTGATGAATTTGGCTGCCAGAAGTTTGGCGATCTCCTCACCTATGGCCCTATGCCTCTCATCGTCAAAGTGACGCAGGCATTGCTTGGTGGGCTTTGAGCCTAGGATGACACACAGTGCGTGCTCGGTGACCTCACTCGGTATGCCCGGCATGTCAGAAGGCTTCCACGCGAAGACATCGTGATTTGCGTGTAGGAAGTCGATGAGCCCACTTTCCTATTTGGCTAGGGCTTGGTCCTAATCCACACCATCTTGGTTGGGTCGGTGGGGTTGATCTCCACCACCTTGGTTTCCTTGGTCAGATGGAAGGCACTCAAGGAGGTTGGCTTATTGCATTTGGGGCTACTGGAGTCACCGAATTCCTGAGCTCCGGGAGCTCGGTGGAGTTGACGATGGTAGTGGCGAGCTCGTAATGCTCGCGATCACACATGTAGGCATGCGAAAAGGTGCTACCCACAGTGATGACGTCATTTGGTCCCAGCATCTTCAGCTTGAGTTAGGTGTAGTTGGGGATCACCATGAACTTGGTGTAGCATGGCCGCCCCAAGATGGCATGGCAGGACCCCGGAAAGTCCACCACCTCGAAGGTCAGGACCTCCGAGCGGAAGTTGGCTCGGTCGCCAAACATGACGGGTAGGTCGATCTGCCCAAGTGGGTAGGCCTATGTCCCTAGGATCATGCCATGGAAGGGAGAGCTCACTGGGCAGAGCTTCGATCGGGGGATGCGCATGGCGTCGAGGATGTCGACGTAGAGAATGTTGAGGCCGCTGCCTTTGTCCATCAGCACCTTAGTGAGGCACTTCCTGTGGATGATGGGGTCAACGACGAGCGAGTACCAACCTAGTCAGGCAACATAGGAAGGATGGTCTATCTAATCAAAAGTGATCGGGAAGTCTGACCAGCTAAGGAAAGAGGGGATGGCCAACTCAGCAGCGCATGCCTCTCTATAGCGTACCTTGTGCTGGCGCTTGGAGTGGATGGTGTCGGATCTCCCAAGATCATGAGGCATTCCTCAGGGTCAGGGAAGCCATCTTCATCCTTACCCGCCATGCCTCCCTTCTTGGCCGCGTCCTCCTTGCCTTTCTCTCCCTTTGGCTTACCGACTTGCTGCAGGATGTGCTTGAGGAGCTCGCAGTCCTTGTAGAGGTGTTTGACGGGATAGGCGTGGTTGGTGCATAGACTTTCCATGAGCCTATCGAAATGGTTGGGCTGGCCCTGCTAGGGTTGCTTGACTGCGTGGTCGGTTGTAGCGACCAAAGCTGGGTTGGCCGGTCAGTGCCGATCCTTCTTGTTCTTCTTGCCCCTTTATGTGGAGGGCCCCTCGCTTTGGTCCTCGCACTTGGCCTTGCCCCTATCCCGACCGCTGCTGAGTACCACCCAGACTGCTTCCTCACCAGAGGCGTGGTTTGTGGTGATGTCAAGTAGGTCACGGGTGGTACAGGGCTTCACACCACCGAGCTTGTGGATCAGGGACTTCTAGGTTGTCCTAGAGAGGAATGCACTGACGACGTCTGCGTCAACGACATCAGGCAGGGAGTTGCACTGCTTTGAGAACCTATGGATGTAATCCTGTAGAGACTCGTTGGGCTCCTACCGGTAGCTCTTGAGGTCCTAGGAATTCCTAGGATAGACATAGGTCCCCTAGAAATTTCTAACGAAGACCCTCTTGAGTTCCACCCAATCACGGATGCTGTCAGGCGGAAGGAATTTGAGCCATGCTCGAACATGCTCCCCATGCAGATGGAGAGGTATTGGATGATGAAGTAGTCATCATCCACTCCTCTGGCTCGGTAGGCGAGCCAGAAGTCTTCGAGCCATATATCAGGGTTCGTCTCCCCGGTGCACCTGGCGATGTTGGTGGGCGGTCAGAAGCGCTATGGGAATGACACTTTCTGGATGTGATGACCGAAGGCCTGTGGCCCTAGACCGTCGGGGCTAGGGCTTCGGTCGTTTAGTCGGCCACCATGCCTACGGTGCGTGTCCCCACACTCCTCAATGGTCAAGTCGGGGCCACCTGCTCTTGCCGCTATCCAGTGGACATCATCATCGTGTCAGGCGTGGCATCGATTATTGATAATGCTGTGAGTGCCACTATTCACCCTGAGTCGTTTGCACATAGGTGCTCGGTGTGGAGTGGGCGCTGGGTTGGGCTACGGTGTAGCCACGGCTTCCTGTCCCATGCCCGGCAACTATAGTGCTAAGTGGACGGAGCGATTCAACTGGTGCGGCCCTAGTCCCCCGGTTGGGCAAGAGGCCATGAGCCAGTGTCGTGACACGGAGCTCTCTGCCTGCTGAATGGTGGTGGTCTCCATGAGCACCTGGAGGTTCCGGTGGATTGCCTATTCCTAGGGGTCAGCAGGATCCAAGAGGCCACGCAGAAGCATCACCGCAGCAGCGATGTTCTGGCCAGCTCGAGCAAACTGAGGGGGGTCATTCCCTCCATCTAGGATGTCACACTGGAGTTGATGGGCATGACCTCGAGCATCGCTCGTCGGGTTACGCGTATGTGGTGCAGCGTGCTGCGTCGAGCGCGCTAGTGTAGGTGGCGGCTGGCTCTGCCGCCTTTGTCATAACTCCTTGCCGTGCCCCTGCGCACGCATTAGGGCCTTTGCACAGGGGTCTAGAGGGGTGTGAGTCTGCAGAGACTCCACTACCACCGGTGGCTGTCCTAGGACATCCGCCATAGCACACACCCAGGACAGAGAGTGGCCAGATGCCACGACATCGCCGATACTGGAGCCATCGCTTTTGACCTCATTATCGACGAGGTCGTGAAAGGAGCCGTGAGCATAGCCCGCCATCCCCACAAACTCGGACATGAGAGGGGGCGGTGTTAGCATCCTTCGGAGCCCCCACATGCACGTATCCATGGGGGACGTGAAGACATATGGGAACTGGTCGCACAACGGTCGTGGTGGGGACAACGAGGTCCCTCTGGAGAGTCGGCGGAAGGTGTCAAATAGTGAGTAAAGAACAATATGTACATCACTCACCATGGGGTTTGAGCCTAGCATGGGCTCAAGGCAAAGCATGGGTGTCTCGACATTGAGGTTGTCGGATGACCCAGGTGAAAGGTCCTAGTATGGCTAGAGGGGGGTGAATAGCCTATTTAAAAATCTACAAAACAACTAGAGTAATTTGATTAGTATGACAAATGGCGTAATGCAAACTTGCTCTAGCTCTACAAGGGTTGCAAGCCACCTATCCAACAATTCTAGTTGCAATGATTACTTAGGCACACAAACTTGCTACTCTAAAGAGCTCAACTAGATGAATATAAATAATAAAGCAAGCTCTCAATTCTAATTACACTAAAGAACTTGTATGAACTAGTTTGCAAGAATGTAAATAAGTGAGTAGAGTGATTATACCGCCATGTAGTGGAATGAACCAATCACAAGATGAAGATTAAGCCAATCACCAGGAGAAAGCAAATGACAAGAGACAACTGATTTTTCTCCCGAGGTTCACGTGCTTACCAACACGCTAGTCCCTATTGTGTCGACCAACACTTGGTGGTTCAGCGGCTAAGAGGTGTTTCACAAACCTCATCCACATGATAGGACACTGCAAGAACCGACCCTCAAGTGAGGTAACTCAATGACACGAGCAATTTACTAGAGTTATCTTTCGGCACTCTGCCTGGGAAGGTACAACTCCCCTCACAATCACCGAAGGCGGCCATGAACAATCACCAACTCGTGCTGATCCTCCACCGTTGCTCCAACAGTCTAGGTGGTGGCAACCACCAAGAGAAACAAGCGAAATCCACAGCGCAACACGAATACCAAGTGCCACTAGATGCAATCACTCAAACAATGCACTTGGATTCTCTCCCAATCTCATAATGATGATGGATCAATGATGGAGATAAGTGGGAGGACTTTGGCTAAGCTCACAAGGTTGCTATGTCAATGAAAATGTGCAAGAGTTATCCCTTGAGCCAGCCATAGGGCTATAAATAGAGCCCCCATCAAATAGAGTCGTTATACCCCTTCACTGGGCATAACGCGCTCTGACCGGACGCTCCGGTTAGACTGACCAGACCCTAGACTCAGCGTCCGGTCCACTAATTTATGCCATGTGTCACTCTAAGTTAAAACTGAACCGTCAGATCACAACGGCTAAGTGCTAACCGGACGCTCCGGCTAAACTGACCGGACGCTGGAGCCTCAACGTCCGGTTGAGTACAGTAAGGGTCCAAATCCATTTTTCCTCGACCGGACACAGCCCAGCATCCAGTGGTATACCCTAGCTACTATACCACCAGGTCAGCACGACCGAACACAGCCAGTCAGCGTCCGGTGCATTCAGATCCAGCGACCGGTCACTTGATCGACGCTGGCATCTCCTCTGTCTTCTTCACCCTTGCTCAAATGTGCTAACCACCAAGTGTATCACCTTGTGCACATGTGTTAGCATATTTTCACAAATATCTTCAAGGGTGTTAGTACTCCACTAGATCCTAAATGCATATGCAATGAATTAGAGCATCTAGTGGCACTTTGATAACCGCATTTTGATACGAGTTTCACTCCTCTTAATAGTATGGCGATCTATCTTAAATGTGATCACACTCACTAAGTGTCTTGATCACTAAAACAAAATGGCTCCTACATTTTATACCTTTGCCTTGAGCCTTTTGTTTTTCTCTTTCTTCTTTTCCAAGTTCAAGCATTTGATCATCACCATGCCATCACCATTGTCATGATCTTCGTCATTGCTTCATCACTTGGAGTAGTGCTACCTATCTCATAATCACTTTGATAAACTAGGTTAGCACTTAGGGTTTCATCAATTAACCAAAACCAAACTAGAGCTTTCAATCTTCCCCTTTTTGGTAATTGATGACAACCCTTTCATAAAATATATGAATTTAAGTTCATTTGAATCCATGTTGCTTGCCGAAGCATATCTACCATGTATAAAGGTAATGGACAAGTTTCACGAACTCCAAATAGTAGTAATTGCTCCCCCTACATATGTGCTAAGAGTTTGGAATGTAGCTTGCACATATGCTTAGATAGGAAATATAGGAGTCAATTTCTACCAAATGATGCTAATGTATAAGAGATGGACCTTTGAAGCGTGATACCAATCGGAGTGCACCAATATACCATCATTAGCACCATAAGTAACTAGATATACACAAAAACTAGAATACCCCATGAGATCAACATTAATGGCAAGGGTCTAGTTTTTATAATGTGAGTATGAGTCTAGTTACTTAGCCTATGCATGCTAGTTTTTCATTTCATCATTCAAACCTATAACTAGCATACATCACACAAGCATGGATATTGAAATTTAGAACTTGTACCATGCAAGCAAATATATGAAATGTTCATTCAAATGCATCATACAAGTTTATGAGCTTGCTCCCCCTACTTGTGTGCTTAAAATTTTAATTGATCCCTTTCCTTTATCATATCTCTCCCCTATCACTCATATCTTTGTTTCTCTCCCCCTTTGGCAACAATTAGCACAAAAGGTGAGCGCAAATTATAGATAGGTTGGAGTAAAACCATATGAAATGAGGATCATTTTCCTGATTTGGTTCAATCTAGATTACTTGCAAAAGATATTTAACTCAGTTTGATCCAAGGACAAGCTTCTTCACACCTCCAAATAAGGGTTATCTTGTACCATGTTGAGTTAAACACTTATAGCTCATTTTCTAAATCAAACACTAGGTTTACAAGCCCACAAACATGTCATATGCTACCACTAGATCATTTCAAACATACAAGCAATAGTGGTACCATACAAGCATCAAACTCATTTGATTTTCATGAATGAGCCTAGTACATGATAGGAATGACTAGATGTACTAAACAAGTCCTTAGCAATGGATGAATGATATGCCAATCAACTTTACCTTGCTTTGCTCGAAGGAGGGGCATGCCATATAGTGGGGGTGCATCAACACATATTGGAGAAGTCAAGTATGTTCAATTCATTCCTTAGCTTGCAAAACCTCTTCTCATCAAGTGGCTTGGTGAACATGTTGGCAAGTTGATCTTCGGTGCCCACACTCTCTATGCAAATGTCCCCTTTTTGTTGATGATCTCTTATGAAGTGATGACGGACATCTATATGCTTTGTTCTTGAGTGTTGAACCGGGTTGTTGGTGAGCTTCACGGCACTTTCATTGTCACATAGCAATGGCACTTGCTTGAATCTAATTCCAAAGTCACTCAAAGTAGCCTTCATCCAAAGTAATTGAGCACAACGACTACCGGCCGAAATGTACTCCGCTTTGGTGGTTGAAAGTGCTACACTATTTTGCTTCTTTGATGACAAGATACAAGTGATCTTCCCAATAGTTGACATGTGCCCGATGTGCTCTTTCTCTCAACTTTGCATCTCGCATAATCAGAATCCGAATATCCAATCAACTCAAATCTTGCTCCTTTGGGATACCATAATCCAACATGTTGTGTATGCTTCAAGTACCTCAATATTCTCTTTGTTGTCTTCAAATGACTTTCTCTTAGTGAGGCTTGAAATCTAGCATGCATGCATACACTAAACATCACATCCGGCCTTGATGCGATCACATAGAGTAGACTTCCAATCATAGACCAATACATCTTTTGATCCACCATGTTGCCGCTAGCATCACTATCTAAGCTTCCACTTGTCCCCATTGGTGTACTAATAGCTTTACTCTCATCCATTTCAAACTTCTTGAGCATGTCCTTAATATACTTGCCTTGACTCATAAATGTGACATTCTTCATTTGCTTGATTTGAAGACCAAGGAAGTAACTAAGCTCTCCAATCATAGACATCTCAAACTCACTTGCCATCATCTTGCCAAACTCCTCACAAAATTATTGATTTGTTGATCCAAAGATGATATCATCAACATAGATTTGCATTACAAACAAGTCATTTCTAAGCTTCTTGGTGAAGAGAGTGGTGTCAACATTTCCCATCTTGAATCCCTTAGAGAGTAGGAAATCTCTCAATCTCTCATACCATGCTCTAGGTGCTTGTTTCAATCCATACAAATCCTTTCTCAACTTGAACACATGGTTGGGTTTCTTTTCATCTTCAAAACCGGGAGGTTGCTCAACATACACAAGCTCATTGATGTACCCATTGAGAAGCGCACTTTTCACATCCATTTGGTACAACTTGATGTTGTGGGCACAAGCATAAGATAGCAAGATCCTAATTGCTTCCAATCTTGCAACTGGGGCATATATTTCTCTAAAGTCAAGACCTTCAACTTCAGTGTAACCTTGAGCCACTAATCTTGCTTTGTTCCTTATTACTATCCCATCTTGATCTTGCTTGTTCCGAAAGACCCACTTAGTTTCAATCACATTATGATCCTTAGGCCTCTCAACTAAATCCCATACTTAGTTTCTTGTGAAGTTGTTTAGCTCTTCATGCACAGCATTGATCCAATCAACATCCCTCAAAGCTTCATCTATCTTCTTAGGTTCAATGGATGACACAAATGAGAAATGCTCACAAAATGAGGCCAATCTTGATCTTGTTTGCACACCTCATGAAATATCACCAATGATAGTGTCCAATGGATGATCTCTTGCAACATTGGTTGGTTGAAGCACTTGCACTTGATTACTAGCATTTGATTAATCACTTGGTTGAGATGATGAACTAGCCATTTGTTGATCTTGCACATTGCCATCACTAGTGCTTGCTTGGACTTGATCATGAGAACCACTAGCTTGCACATTTGAGTTAGAGAGTACTTGATTCTTGTCATCTTCAACATCAATCACCTCTCTAGGCCTTAACTCACTAATGTCCATGTTCTTCATTGCATTGACCAATTGAGTGCCTCTTACATCATCTAGATTCTCATCTTCCTCTTGGGAACCATTTGTTTCATCAAACTCCACATCATGAACCTCCTCAAGAGTACCACTAGCCAAATTCCAAACTCTATAAGCCTTGCTAGTAGTGGAGTAACCAAGCAAGAAACCTTCATCACATTTCTTTTCAAACTTGTTCAATCTAGTGCCTTTCTTCAATATATAGCATTTACAACCAAAAACCCGGAAGTATGTTATGTTGGGCTTTCTTCCATTCAATAGCTCATAAGGTGTCTTTTTCATCATGGGGTGACAATAGAGTCGGTTGCTATAGTAGCAACCCATGTTGATTGCTTCGGCCCAAAATGAATGGCTCACATTGTACTCACTCAACATTGATCTTGCCATATCAATCGATGTTCTATTCTTTCTTTCAACTAGCCCATTTGATTGAGGAGTATACTTGGCCGAGAATTGATGTCTAATTCCAAATTCATCACATAACTCATCAACTCTAGTGTTCTTGAATTCACTACCATTGTCACTTCTAACTTTCTTGATTGTGGTTTCAAACTCATTGTGAATGCCTTCGACAAATGATTTGAATGTTGCAAACATATCACTCTTATCAACAAGAAAGAACACCCATGTGTATCTAGTGAAATCATCCACAATCACAAATCTATATTTGTTTCTACCAATGCTAGTGTATGTGGTTAGTCTAAATAAGTCCATGTGCATCAACTCAAATGCCTTAGATGTGCTCATTATACTCTTCTTAGGATGTGTATTACCAACTTGCTTTCTAGCTTGACATGCACTACATAACTTATCCTTCTCAAATGTGACATCTTTTAAGCCTCTAACTAAGTCATGCTTAATCAATTTGTTCAATTGTTTCATTCCAACATAACCAAGCCTTCTATGCCATAACCAACCTATGCTAGACTTAGTGATCAAACATATTGGCAATTGAGCTTATCTAGCATTGAAATCAACCAAGTATAGATTCTCATATCTAAATCCTTTGAATATCAAGTTAGAGCCATCTACACTTATGATCTCTACATCATCCACACCAAATATACACTTGAAACCAAGATCACACAATTGAGCTACCAACAATAGGTTGAAGTTCAAGCTCTCTACTAGTAGCACATTGGAAATGCTCAAGTCATTGGATATTGCAATCTTACCAAGTCCTTTGACCTTGTCTTTTCCATTGTCACCAAATGTGATACTATCAATCCCATTGCTCTTGCTTCATTGATTGAATTGAACATTCTTGAATCACCAGTCATGTGTTGTGTGCACCCACTATCAAGCACCTAATGCCTTCCTTCGGCTTTATAATTTACCTATAAAAGAAGATCAATTCTTTTTAGGTACCCAAACTTGCTTGGGTCCTTCTAGGTTAGTCACCAAGGTCTTTGGTACCCAAATAACCTTCTTCTTTAGGCCCACAATTGGTGTACCAATGAACTTAGCCTTCACACCATTGGCACCCTTATAAATCATGTAATAAGAATCAAATTTGATTAAGGATACATTAGGTAGCTTGTTCTTGTTAATCTTGCAATTTTGCTCTATATGCTCAACTTGCTTGCATCTATTGCAAAACCGACCATTGCCCTTCACAAAGCTAGCTTTGTGAGTGACAAAGGTCACCTTGCCTTTCTTGGAGGTATAGCCTAATCCCTCTTTGTTGAGAGAAAACCTTTGGCTACCCAAGCACTTTAGCAAGTGGGCATCTCCACCATAGGCATTGCCTAAGGCATGAGTGAGCTCATTCACCTCCTTCTTGAGGGTTTCATTTTCCACCATTAGTGATGTATCATTCATAGGTGGAGTGGTAATGATTGTGCTACAAGAAGTGTTAGTAGGAGCAACAATAATGGGTTCATGAAAAGATTCATCAATAAGATCACATGTTAGTCCCACATCACATGTTACTATCACTTGCTCCTTCTTGGCTTTCTCCTTCTTGACTTGCTCAATGAGAGAGGAGTGAGCCTTTTCAAGCTTAGAGTGAGCTTTGCCAAGCTTCTCATGGGCATCCATTAGCCCCTCATGAGTGGCATTGAGCTCATCAAAGGATTGCTCAAGAAATTTTACTTTCTTGCGCAATTCTTTGCACTCCTTTCTCTTCATCTCATTGCAAGCGTGCACTTGCTCACACATGTCCAAGAGCTTCTCCTTGGAGTACTCCTCATCATCATCATCATCATCATCATTATCATTCCTACAAGAGTTACTTTCACATTCATCATCATCACTCTCATCATATTTTACCTTGGTAGGCTTTGCCATGAGGCATGTTGATGGAGTGTCGAAGATGGAGGGCTTGTCGTTGATGGCGATGCTTGCTAGTGCTCTCTTGATAGACTTCTTGCCATCATCACTAGAGTCATCACTATCCGATGAGCCATCACTATCCCAAGTGACTACATAGCCTCCACCCTTCTTCTTTTGGAAGGTCATTCTCTTCTCCTTCTTCTCCTTCTTTTCTTTCTTATCCTCCTTATGCTTCTTCTTCTCATCCTCATCATTGTCACAATTGTATGGACAATTTGCTACTACATGATCGGGGCTCTTGCAATTGTAGCATCTTCTCACATACTCTTTCTTCTTGGTGTGATCTCTTCTCTTTCTTGCACCATAGCCCTTCTTTTTCATGAACTTGCCCATCTTGCGCACAAAGAGAGCCATAGCCTCATCATCAATATCACTTAGATCTTCATCATCACTTGATTCTTTCTTGGACTTGCCCTTGTTTTTCTATGATGATGAACTAGCCTTGAATGCTATGCTTTTCTTCTTCTTGTCCTCTTTTTCCTTCTTGTCCTCCTTGTCATCCCCTCCCTTTCCACACGGTATGTCTCTTGTGTCATGACATCACCTAGTACTTGGTTGGGGGTAATGTCCTTCAATCCTCCTCTTATGATGAGCAACTTAACATCTCAAATCTTGGAGGTAAGCACATCAAGAATCGATGGGAGACATCATCATCCTTGATCTTCTCTCCGAATACCTTCAAGTCATTGACAATGACTTGCAATCGATAGAACATCTTTGAAATCTCTCATCTTCCTTCATCTTGAAGCTTGTCAATTTATCCTTGAGGATATACAACTTGGCACTCTTCACCGCCGGTGTGCCCTCATATGTTTCCTCCAATCTCTTCCACACCTCATTTGCTCTATCACAATCCTTGATTTGCTCAAACACCTTGGAATCAATGGCATTGTATATGGTGTTGAGAGCCATTGTATTGCATTGCTTGTTGATCTTATCTTGATTGGTTGGATCATCGGGATCAATGATAGCATAGTCATTCTCGGTTACTTTCCATACTTGATCATTGATTGAACCAAGATACATCCTCATCTTTCTCTTCCAATAACCATAGCATGTGCCATCAAAGAACGGAGGTTTGCCCCCCACATGGTTGAACACAACTTGAGCCATAATTTGACACCGAGGTTGTTAAGCCTTTAATCAAACGGTGACCACAGCTCTAATACCACTTGAAAGGTCCTAGTATGTCTAGAGGGGGGGTGAATAGCCTATTTAAAAATCTATAAATCAACTAGAGCAATTTGATTAGTATGACAAATGGCGTAATGCAAACTTGCTCTAGCTCTACAAGGGTTGCAAGCCACCTATCCAACAATTCTAGTTGCAATAATTACTTAGGCACATAAACTTGCTACTCTAAAGAGCTCAACTAGATGAATGTAAATAATAAAGCAAGCTCTCAATTCTAATTACACTAAAGAGCTTGTATCAACTAGTTTGCAAGAATGTAAATAAGTGAGTAGGGTAATTATACCGCCGTGTAGTGGAATGAACCAATCACAAGATGAAGATTAAGCCAATCACCGGGAGAAAGCAAATGACAAGAGACAACCGATTTTTCTCCCGAGGTTCACGTGCTTGCCAACACGCTAGTCCCCGTTGTGTCGACCAACACTTGGTGGTTCGGCGGCTAAGAGGTGTTTCACAAACCTCGTCCACACGATAGGACACTGCAAGAACCGATCCTCAAGTGAGGTAACTCACTGACACGAGCAATTTACTAGAGTTATCTTTCGGCACTCCGCTGGGGAAGGTACAACTCCCCTCACAATCACCGAAGGCGGCCATGAACAATCACCAACTCGTGCCGATCCTCCACCGCTGCTCCAATCGTCTAGGTGGTGGCAACCACCAAGAGAAACAAGCGAAATCCACAGCGCAACACGGATACCAAGTGCCACTAGATGCAATCACTCAAACAATGCACTTGGATTCTCTCCCAATCTCATAATGATGATGGATCAATGATGGAGATGAGTGGGAGGACTTTGGCTAAGCTCACAAGGTTGCTATGTCAATGAAAATGTGCAAGAGTTATCCCTTGAGCCGGCCATAGGGCTATAAATAGAGCCCCCATCAAATAGAGCCGTTATACCCCTTCACTGGGCATAACGCGCTCTGACCAGACGCTCCGGTCAGACTGACCAGACCCTGGACTCAGCGTCCGGTCCACTGATTTATGCCATGTGTCACTCTAAGTTAAAACTGAACCATCAGATCACAACGGCTAAGTGCTGACCAGACGCTCTGGCTAAACTGACCGGACGCTGGAGCCTCAGCGTTCGGTTGAGTATAGTAAGGGTCCAAATCCATTTTTCCTCGACCAGACATAGCCCAGTGTCTGGTGGTATACCCTAGCTACTGTACCGCTAGGTCAGCGTGATCGGACGCAGGCAGTCTGCGTTCGGTGCATTCAGATCCAGCGTCCGGTCACTTGATCGACGCTAGCATCTCCTCTATCTTCTTCACCCTTGCTCAAATGTGCTAACCACCAACTGTATCACCTTGTGCACATGTGTTAGCATATTTTCACAAATATCTTCAAGGGTGTCAGTACTCCACTAGATCCTAAATACATATGCAATGAATTAGAGCATCTAGTGGCATTTTGATAACCACATTTCGATACGAGTTTCACTCCTCTTAATAGTACAGCTATCTATCCTAAATGTGATCACAGTCACTAAGTGTCTTGATCACTAAAATAAAATGGCTCCTACATTTTATATCTTTGCCTTGAGCCTTTTGTTTTTCTCTTTCTTCTTTTCCAAGTTCAAGCATTTGATCATCACCATGCCATCACCATTGTCATGATCTTCGTCATTGCTTCATCACTTAGAGTAGTGCTACCTATCTCATAATCACTTTGATAAACTAGGTTAGCACTTAGGGTTTCATTAATTAACCAAAACCAAACTAGAGCTTTCACCAGGGCTAGTGGAGGGCGCTGGGATGAGCGCCTCCTTGCGGAGGCAGAGTACGC